>NC_079458.1:828527-863527 GCF_903798145.1 Danio aesculapii
ATATTATATTATATTATTGTATTGTATTGTATTGTATTGTATTGTATTGTATTGTATTATATTATATTATATTATATTATTATATTATATTATATTATTATATTATATTATATTATTATGTTATATTATATTATATTATTATGTTATGTTATATTATATTATATTATATTATATTATATTATATTATATTATATTATATTATATTATATTATTATATTATGTTATGTTATGTTATGTTATGTTATGTTATATTATATTATATTATATTATATTATATTATATTATATTATATTATTGTATTGTATTGTATTATATTATATTATATTATTATATTATATTATATTATTATATTATATTATATTATATTATATTATATTATATTATATTATTATTATGTTGTGTTGTGTTGTGTTGTGTTATGTTATATTATATTATTATATTATATTATATTATATTATATTATATTATATTATATTATATTATATTATATTATATTATATTATATTATATTATTATGTTATGTTATGTTATGTTATGTTATGTTATGTTATGTTATGTTATATTATATTATTATATTATATTATATTATATTATATTATATTATATTATATTATATTATATTATATTATATTATATTATTGTATTGTATTGTATTGTATTGTATTATATTATATTATATTATTATATTATATTATTATATTATATTATATTATATTATATTATATTATATTATTATTATGTTGTGTTGTGTTGTGTTGTGTTATGTTATGTTATATTATATTATTATATTATATTATATTATATTATATTATATTATATTATATTATATTATTGTATTGTATTGTATTATATTATATTATATTATTATATTATATTATATTATATTATATTATATTATATTATATTATATTATATTATTGTATTGTATTGTATTGTGTTATGTTATGTTATATTATATTATATTATTATATTATATTATATTATATTATATTATATTATATTATATTATTGTATTGTATTGTATTGTATTGTATTGTATTGTATTGTATTGTATTATATTATATTATATTATATTATATTATATTAATATATTATATTATATTATTATGTTATATTATATTATATTATATTATATTATATTATATTATATTATATTATATTATATTATATTATATTATATTATATTATATTATATTATATTATATTATATTATAGGAAGAGGAAAAGTCACGCCAGCAGGTCAATTGGGACACAGTGAGAGAGAAATGGAGTTTACTTTCATTCCCTCAAACGTAGTGAATCAGGGGTTCTGCTGTAAGTGTCAGTGAAAGACTGATCCAGAAAACACACACGCAGTGGAATTGTGCACAGTTTCTGCATTTTTAAGTAATTGGAGCACTGTAAATACTCGTGCTCGCCTCCCTCGTAAGTTACAGCAACATAGCGCATATGAGATAAATGACGTCAGTACATAGTAACCGGTTATGATTATTACTGAACCGATACTGAATTGCATCGCGGTGCACCGAAGAAACAATTAATTTTGGCACCCCTACTATTTACCTTTAATTATTATCATTATTTTATTATAAGCGCTCGGACAGGGGCTCAGGATAAGAAGTTTGTTTTGATTGTTATTTTTTAGTTTATTTATATTATTTTGCTATTTTTTATTATTCAAAAAATTATCCTACTTTTCTATTTACAATTTATATTTTCATGTAATACATGTTTTAAGTAAACAAGACTTTTTAAAATTCTTCAAGACTTATTAGTAATTTAGTATACAGTGTATTTAGCATTATTTGGAACTTTGGTGTATTATAGGTTACTTACTGTATATACTATTATAGTCTTCATTGATATTTTGCCTACATATTTATGAATAAATAAATAAAGCCTACATTTTTTTGGTGAATTTTTGTACTGTTTTGAATAATATTCAATTCAATTCAATTCAATTCAATTCACCTTTATTTGTATAGCGCTTATACAATGTAGATTGTGTCAAAGCAGCTTCACATAAAAGGTCACAGTAAATAGGAACAGTGTAGTTCAGTTTGTAGTGTTTAAGTTCAGTTCAGTTTAGCTCAGTTCAGTGTGGTTTCATAATCACTACTGAGAGTCCAAATACTGACGAGCAAATCCATCGATGCGCAGCTCTACAGATCCTGAACCATGCAAGCCAGTGGCGACAGCGGAGAGGGAAAAAAAAAACTTCACTAAAGGCGGAAGTGAAGAAAAAAAACCTTGAGAGAAACCAGACTCAGTTGGGCACGACCATTTTAATTTCTCCGCTGGCCAAACGTCTTGTGCAGAGCTGCAGTCTCAGTGGCGGAGGCTGGAAGCTAGCCTCAGCGAAGACTCGTCTGTCTCTGGAGCGTCATAGGAATCAGTCTCATGTTCTCCACTCTTCCATGACCATCGCAGTAGTTGTTCAGGATTCGGCCAGGTCCAGGATATGGAAACCTTGGGATCATCTCGTCGTTGGTCTTGGATCGAATCAGTGGCTCTGCATAGTCTGAGGGCCTCGGGAAGAGTATCCCCAGGTGGAAATGGAGAATAAAGAAAATAATTAGCGTAGCTGATGTTCACAGTGTATATCAGCAAGTGTATATCAGCAAGATGCATAACCTGTGTGGAAGCCCCCTAAGTGGTGCACTAAGTGTATGCTTTACTGAACAGATAGGTCTTTAGTCTAGTTTTGAATTGGGAGAGTGTGTCTGAGCCTCGGACGTTATCAGGAAGGCTATTCCAGAGTTTAGGAGCTATAAATGAGAAGGCTCGACCTCCTTTACTCGACTTTGCTATTCTAGGTACTACCAGAAGCCCTGAGTTTTGAGATCTTAAAGAGCGAGTTGGATTGTAGCGAGACAGAAGATTGGTTAGATAAACAGGAGCTAGATTATTTATAGCTTTATATGTAAGAAGCAATATTTTAAATTCAATACGAAACTTAACAGGCAGCCAGTGTAAGGAGGATAAAATTGGGGTGATGTGATCAAATTTTCTAGACCTGGTAAGAACTCTGGCAGCTGCATTTTGTACTAATTGAAGTTTGTTAATAGAGGATGCTGGGCAGCCAGCAAACAGAGCATTACAGTAGTCCAGCCTAGAGGTCATAAAAGCATGGACTAGCTTTTCTGCATCTGAGATGGATAGCATACTTCGTAACTTAGCGATATTTCTCAGATGAAAGAAAGCAGTTTTTGTGACATGGGAAATATGATTTTTAAAAGTTAAATTGCTGTCTAATATGACACCCAGATCTTTTATAGTAGAACTAACGCTAACTTTGTATCCCTCTAATTGTAGGTCGAGTTGTGAGATCTGCTGTGTACAGGATTTAGGCCCAATAAGTAATAATTCTGTTTTGTCTGAGTTTAAGAGAAGATAATTGTTGGTCATCCAGTCTTTAACATCTTTAATACACTCAGTTAGCTTGGACAGATTAGACGTCTCGTCAGGTTTAGTTGAAATATATAATTGAGTATCATCTGCATAGCAGTGAAAGCTGATCCCATGTCTTCTAATAATGTCTCCCAGGGGTAGCATGTATATTGTAAACAGTAAAGGGCCTAAAACTGATCCTTGAGGCACCCCGTATTTTACTGGGCTGATTTGTGAAGGCTGTCCATTTATATTTACAAACTGGTCACGGTCAGATAAGTATGACTTAAACCATTGTAGGGCATGTCCCTGGACACCTGTAGACTTTAAGCGATTAATAAGGATACCATGGTCAATGGTGTCAAATGCCGCACTAAGATCGAGTAGAACTAATAGCGAGATGCACCCTTGGTCAGCAGCTAAGAGTAAATCGTTGGTTATTTTCACTAATGCAGTTTCTGTACTGTGATGAGCTCTGAAACCTGACTGAAACACTTCAAAAACATTGTTGGTCTGCAGAAAGGAGCATAATTGAGCAGAAACAACTTTTTCTAGTATTTTAGATATAAATGGAAGGTTTGAAATAGGCCTATAATTAGCTAAGTTGCTGGGTTCCAGTTGTGGTTTCTTAATAATAGGTTTAATAACAGCTAACTTGTAAGGATTTGGAACATGGCCTAAAGATAAAGAAGAGTTGATAATGTTAAGAAGAGGTTCTCCTATAACAGGTAGCAATTCTTTCAGTAACTTTGTTGGAATTGGGTCCAATATACACATAGCTGATTTAGAGCTATTTATAATTTTGTCTAGCTCTTCCTGTTCTATGATTTTAAAGCACTGTAGGTTATTTAGATTCAGAGACGTGTTTACTGGATCTGAAGTATAATACTATTTAAGCTCCAATTATTTCTGTTTTATTTCAGTATTTATTTTCAGTTAAAAAAAAAATTACCTTAATAAAGATAAAATAAAGGTAAAATAAAGATTTTTAGATGTTATTATCAGTATTATTAGTTTTTAGAATATCTATAAGCTAGTGTGCTCCAAAACAGTGACTTTGGGCTCTATTTTGATGATCTAGGCACAAAGTCTAAAGCGCAGGGCCCAAAAGCATTAAGGGCGTGTCCGAATCCACTTTTGCTATTTTAAGGATGGAAAAATCCGCTTTGCGCCATGGCACATGGTCTAACAGGGTTGAGCTTATTCTCTTAATGAGTTATAGGTGTGTTTTGAAAATAAACCAATCAGAGTCTCATCTCCCATTTCCTTTAAGAGTCAGTTGCGTCGTGCCATGGCGCATTTGCTATTTACATAGCAGTCTTTGTAAGTGTAAAAACTGAGTGCTTACTAGCGAGAAAGTGGCTAAACAGAGCATATGCAGCACGAGAATGAGTCTCCTCATTCTTTACTTTCACTTTCACTCTGTTCCGTGGATAAGGAAACGTGTTGTACGCACTTCCACTGAAGACATCCATTAGCCTACATAATTAATTTCGTTTGATAAGTGCAAAGATTTGTGTCTAAACTATTTCTAAATTCAGTTCTAATTTTGAGCAAAGGAATAAATGAACAATAATAATAAAGTGTGCTCAAAAAATATAACTGAGTTATATCCAAACACACATGCTGTGCCCTATATGGTCTAAAACCTGACAGGTGGACAAATTCAATTCAATTCAATTCACCTTTATTTGTATAGCGCTTATACAGTGTAGATTGTGTCAAAGCAGCTTCACATAAAAGGTAACAGTAAATAGGAACAGTGTAATTCAGTTTGTAGTGTTTAAGTTCAGTTCAGTTTAGCTCAGTTCAGTGTGGTTTAATAATCACTACTGAGAGTTCAAACACTGAAGAGCAAATCCAACAATGTGCAGCTCTACAGATCCTGAACCATGCAAGCCAGTGGCGACAGCGGAGAGGGAAAAAAAACTTCACTAATGGCGGAAGTGAAGAAAAAAAACCTTGAGAGAAACCAGACTCAGTTGGGCACGACCATTTTAATTTCTCCGCTGGCCAAACGTCTTGTGCAGAGCTGCAGTCTCAGCGGAGACTCGTCTGTCTCTGGAGCGTCACAGGAATCAGTCTCATGTTCTCCACTCTTCCATGACCACCACAGTAGCTGCTCAGGATTCGGCCAGGTTCAGGATATGGAAACCTTGGGATCATCTCGTCGTTGGTCTTTAGTAAAAACAAATCTAAGCTTGTTTTTACTAAAATAAATATAAATATGCATATAATAAACCCTACTGCTAATAATGATAACATTATACAGATGCATATTGCCCCCAGGATGAAGAAGGCATGGAGGCAGTGCTTTTTATATTTATGTAAAAAAATAATAATTTTTGTAATATTTTATTCCTTTAATTCTTTTTCATATGTAAAGATATTTGTGTATTGCTGTCATCCTGTGTGTATTAAGCAATGTTTAAGCGAGACACACAACTAACGAGCTCTGCGCTGGACTTTAGACCTCCTCTCAGCTGGTCTATTGTGCAGTCTATTATAGTTCCTCAAAATAGCAACGCGCCAGCAATGCACCTTAACGCACCTTCTTTTTTAGACCAGAATGGGCGCACAAATGAGCACAAATGCATTTGCTATTTTAACAGCATGGTGGAAAACGTCAAAACGACACTTGCTGAAACTAGCAAACAACAATTGCGTTGCGCCGCATTGCGCTGGGTGTATGATAGAGCCCATAATTTGCGTTTAGAACATGTAAACCTGATATAAACATGTAAAGCTTGTAGTTTGTCACTTCCACCTAAATGGATCAATGGTTTTATTCCCGTCTCCTCATACTTCAGTTTCTCATCACATCTTCTGACCAATCAAATGCTCTCTAGTGTCTGACATGCCCCGCCCCCTTCTTCTCATTTGCTTTTCATTTAATACCCTTGAGCTCAGCCACTCTCACTGGCAAAACAGTGATAAAACAAAACGCTATTGGCTGTTTTTTTTTAAAGAGGAGGAGCTACACTATGTCCCACCCTCTCTTCGTGTTTCAGTTGAGATTACGTCAAACATCGAATTAAATGCACATTTCAAAGCATTTCACTGGACCTGTAATTATAATAATTTTTCTGTGCTCTTTCTTCTCAGCTGTGAAGTAAGCACTCGGACAGAGGCTCAGGATGAGAAGATGGCAGCCATACTGTTTCCACCGGGTCCTGACAGTCTGCACCGGTTCACGCGTGAGTCCCTGGCTGGAATCGAGCAGCGGATCGCGGAGGAGGAGGCACGCAATGCCAAACGCTACCAGGAGGACCGGGGCGACGTGGAGCCGCCCAAACCCCGCGCAGACCTGGAGGCCGGAAAACAGCTGCCGCGCATCTTCGGAGACATTCCCTCTGCACTGGTGGGCGTCCCATTGGAGGACATCGACTCTTTCTACTTCCAGAACCGCAGAGTGAGTTTTTCTGATCACATCTGTTTCGTGAAGCTGGCTGAACAAACTCTGAGTAGATTTAGAGTTGACAAACCAAACCAAAAAACAGAAATGTAATAACCCGTGGACTATGCTATTGCAAGTTATCTTATTTTCTGTAATGAGGTAAACTATCTGCTGCTGCTTTCAGCGTGGATATAAAAGTCCTGCAAGATGATAATCAAACTCACATGCTGGGTTAAAGTAAAAATATCACTTTGAGAAAAACTAATGTTTTTAAGTTTACCTATGGGGTTTGCTTTTGCTTTAGGGAAAACTGAATAAAACAGGTTATAATCAGAAACCACTCAACCCGATATAAAAATGTACTTTGAATGAAAGACACAGTACTATCAAGGTTATCGATATGCTCTAAAAGAGTCACATTTAGAAGATTTAAACACTTATTCACAATATTTAATTTAAATGAAGAGTACTCATTTATGTGCATTATTATAACCTTAAAAATGTCTGTACATTAGAATAGGAGTACAGCTTTAATTCAAAAATATTCAATAATAAATATGTTGTAGTAATGATTTTACATAAAGATGAAATGAATGATTCTTCAGCCACTCTTTTTATTTTAAGGAACAATTTTCACTATTAACAACCCATTAACTTTTAGACTTTTACCTCTATAATATATTAATTTGCTCCTTGTTCTTTAGTTGTTCGGTTTAGGTATTGGGAATATTATGGATATAGAATAAGATCATAATTTATAAGTGCTAATAAACAGCCACTATCCTAATAATAAGCAGGTCATAAACCAGTAGTTAAAGGGGACCTATTATGCTGAAATCACTTTTATAAGGAGTTTAAATACAGTTGTGCGTCAGTAGTCTGTGAATATCAAGGTTATTATAGTTAACGAAAATAACGAAAAAACAAAACCTAGTATTTAAAAACATTTTCGTTAAATTAAATACGTTTTTTTTAACTAGAACTGACTGAAACTGTATTGTGTACACACAAAACTAACTGAAACTAACTAAAATTAGAGCAAAAGCATCCTTCCTTTTCATCTTTGTAAGTGTGTTTAACACATACTGTAAGCCTTTTAGAAGTAAATCTATTTACTTCGAGCTGCAGGCGCTTGACCCGTACGGCACTGCAGAGTCTGTAATCCTGCTGCTATTGGCCAGATCGAGCCGGTTCTCCTCCAGTCATCCTCGTTGTTGCTCCAACAACAAAAACAACAGCTGGACATGACAGCAGCCTAGAACAACATTAAATACGACCTGAGAAGATATTTAAAAGTATTCAATTAACACATTTGTTTAATTTCTGTATTAGTGTTCACGATCGCGAACAAATTTTTTTAACCGGATCTTTTAATTGAACCGGTTGAACTAATTCACCTTAACGAACTGAATCATTTAAAAAGATTCGCATCTCCAGTAAGTTAAAGCACTTATCCACAAACAACTCACAAACAACTGAAACCCCCTCTGACTCAAAATAAACCAATATATTCTGAGTTATTAAGTTATTAGAACAGTACACTGAGATCAGATTTGAGAAGCGGTGAACCAATAGTACGGCACATGCGTGATTTAGTGAAACGAACACAAACAGCCTGCTGTGACTGAACTCAATTTGAACAACTGCAGCGCGGGTAAACCGACGGGTTAAATTAGAGGATCTGGCGAAACTTCAAGAGTTCACACTTAGCTGATGATTAATTATAAGCTACTTTGGCATGCTGTCCCGTGAAAGAACTCTGAGTTCATAAAATACTCGAGCCCGGGGCTGTCTCCTGTTGCAAGGCAAAAGGGGAGTTTGAGCTCTGGTAAGTCTTGAGAACTCCCCTGCTGTAGTAACTAATGAACAGATAGTGATTGCTCTTAAGAGATAACTATTTACTAGTAGCATGTCTATGGTGCCCATTTGGATTAGTCACTTAACTTAAGTTGCATGTTTTTAGACAGTGGGAGGAAACTAGGGAACCCGGGGGAAACCCACATGAGCACAGGGAGAAAGTGAAAACTCCGCACAGAAACATCTGCTGGTTTGGTAAAGTCTGGAACCAGAGACGTTCTTGCTGTGAGGCAACAGTGCTAAGCACTGGGCCACCGTGTCACCCATCTGAGAAGAAGGAGGAGTAGAGGTGGATGAGGGGATTCTTCAAAACGAAGATAGAGGTGGTACGTAACCCAGGGTATTTGTAGTAGCTTAGGAGTTGTCTGATTGGTGCATTGAGAAGTGGATAATGTGGATCCCGCTGCTAGCAATCATAAGCACGTGATCCTCTCGAAATTAGTTTATAACTAAACTTGACATACGTTTATTTAATAACAGAAAATTGTAATGGAATTTAAATAAGTGAAGCATGCTTCAGTTGGGTTGCAAAACGTAATTGTAAGAAACTTTTCAGATCATGGTGATGTTTGAACTGACTGAAGTTATGATTGCTGACTACATATTTTGATATGTTGAGTTCAAACTTGGGAAGATGTCACAAAAGAACTTCCCATCACTACTCTATCTAACCTCAGAAGCAGCATTGCACATATATTTTACTTAAGACTGTCTTGTGGACTGTTGTATTTGAGGATGGGTAGATGGTAGATGGTAGAGGTCTTTTGTCAAAAAATGTTGCCTATCTTTGCTTGATGTTTTATTATGCAATATTTATTCTGATAATTTTGAATCTTGCCCCGAACAAATATCCTTATTTATAAAAACAACAACAAAACAATTAAAACTAACACTGAACTAATAAAAACTAAACTAAAACTAAGCATTTTTAAAATATAGAAACTAATAAAAAATAGTAAATCTGGCCCTTAAAACTAATTAAAACTAACTTTTTGAAAACAAAATAAAAACTAAAACTAAAATCCCAAACTATTATAACCTTGGTGAATATAACCAGCTTCTAAAGGTAAAAAATTAATTAATTGTATTTTTTATAATGACACTTGACAAAAACAGTCTGATTGACATTCTCCCTTTGTACGTGTCATCAGAGGGGGAATCCCCGCCCACTAGTGACCTTCTCTGCCTCATTAGCATAAACAGAGTGAGAAGCAGCTGTCCGCCATTAGAGCTTAATCCATTTGTAGCTCCGCCCTCTTTTTAAAAGAGCACAGTCTCATTTGAATTTAAAGCGACAGTAACCAAAACACCAAAATTAGGATCAAAGTCTAAAAGGGTCAGTTTCAGAGTTTTAGAAAACATCATCTGTGTGCTATTTTGAGCTGAAACTTCACCACACACTCTAGGGACATCAGAGACACATTTGACATGTAAAAAGGACGTTATAGATCACCTTTAATAGTGAGAATTGGTCCTTCAACTAAAGTGCTACCTATTCAAAAGGGTCTGGAGATCAGAAATAGCATGTTGAAGATGTGGAATCTGTAGATATTTGAACTGAAAAGTAAAATACAGCCCCTGAGTGAGAGGCTGAATTCTTTGCCGTGTACCAGGGTATAAAGGTCCAGACGTTAGTGAAAGGAAACAATGGTTGTGAGTGAAGGGCAGTGGATGTGTTTGCGCTGCAGGAACAGCAGACAGATGAATAGTGTGAGTCAGTGAGCCGCTGTTAATGCCGCCGCTGCTGCGTTTGCTTCTCAAATCTCCATTTCTATGGATTTCAGCCAAAAGTTTCCACTCAAAACTCCTTTTAAATGTGGAAATGTGCCCTGTTTAGACTTTTCTAAGCCGCTAGCTAATGCTAAGAAAGATGAATTGACAGTAAACAGGACTCCTTCTGCTAAAGGCCCAAAAGTTTTGGCCTCTTCCTTTGATATTTCAGCAAGTCGACGCTCACTTTGGGAGAAAATGAAAAGCTTTATGAATGTGTTTTGTATTTCTTAAGCTCTATTCGCAGGATTAGCTTGTGTCCAAAGCACATGACCTTACATAACAGGCACATCTAGACAATAAGCACTCACTTTAAAAGAAACAAACTGCAATCAAATAAGTCATAGACGTCTGTAATTATATATAAATAACTGTAACCTGCTTACATATTAAACATCTAATGCATGATTATCAGGAAATTGCATTAGCTGTTTATTTATCCTGAAAACACTTAAACCTTTATATTTATGTTTTATCTAAGGTGTCAGAAAATATGAATTTTAGCCATGTCTGTTGCACTAAATGTGCAAAATATGACAAAAAGTTAAATTCATCATAGATTTTGATAGATTTATTTGTGATTAAGATCTTGATTTTTTGTAGATTAAGATCGAGCAATTTTGAGATTGAAAATTGTAATTTATTGTTGAAATTCCTAATCTAAAGTAGTTCTAATCCTAATCTTTAATATTAATAATAATAAGAGACTTTTGTTAACCCTCATGATGTATATTAAATATAATATATTTGATGTTTGAATAATTTGTTTATCAGTCATTGCTTGATATTTTGCATTCACCACAAACTTATCAAACTTGCATATTTATATTCAACAGATTTATATTTAAAAGAAAAATATTGTAAACGTGTTGATATGATCATTTTAATACTAGGGCTGCATGATGTTGGAAAAATCCAAATTTGTGATCATTTGTTATGAATTTAATATACAGTATATTATATAAATATACACTCACCGGCCACTCTCTTAGGTACACCTCTTCAACTGCTTGTTAACGCAAATTTCTGATCAGCCAATCACATGGCAGCAACTCAATGCATTTAAGCATGTAGACATGGTCAAGAGGATCTGCTGCAGTTCAAACTGAGCATCAGAATGGGGAAGAAAGGGGACTTAAGTGACTTTGAATGTGGCATGGTTGTTGGTCTGAGTATTTCAGAAACTGCTGATCTACTGGGATTTTCACGCACAACCATCTCTAGGGTTTACAGAGAATGGTCTGAAAAAGAGGAAATATCCAGTAAGCGGCAGTTCTGTGGGCGCAAATGCTTTGTTGATGCCAGAGGTCAGAGGAGACTGGCCAGACTGGTTCCAGCTGATAGAAAGGCAACAGTAACTCAAATAAGCACTCGTTACAACCGAGGTCTGTAGAAGAGCATCTATGAACACACAACACGTCCAACCTTGAGGTAATCTTAGATGGCTACTTCCAGCAGGATAATGCGTCATCTCATAAAGCGCTAATTGTCTCAGACTGGTGTCTTAAACATGTCAATGAGTTCACTGTACTCAAATGGCCTCCACAGTCACCAGATTTCAATCCAATAGAGCACCTTTGGGATGTGGTGGAACGGGAGATTGGCATCATGGATGTGCAGCCGATGAATCTGCAGCAACTGTGTGATGCTATCATATCAATATGGAGCAAAATCTCTGAGGAATATTTCCAGTACCTTGTTGAATCTATGCCATGAAAGATTAAGGCAGTTCTGAAGGCAAAAGGGGGTCCAACCCGGTACTTGTAAGATGTACCTAATAAAGTGGCCGGTGTGTAAACATTTTAAAGTATATATTAATACAAATGTAACATCACCAGATAACCTGAATGTCTCTATTTTGGAAAGAATTAAAAAGTTTAGATCGATATAATTCGCTCCTTGTTAGTTCAAAGGATGATCGGATGATTCTGTAATGGAGTGTATCTGCATAAGGTAATAAACAATAATCTAAAAATAAAGAAAATAAAGCAAAAAATGAAGAAAAAGATCCAAATGAAATTAAATAAACAGTGTTTTATTGTTTTCAGAGGAGTCTAACAGTATTCAGGTATACAGTAACCCAATAATAAACTGTAAAATAATACTGTAGTCTTCATTTTATAAGAAATGAAATCAAATAATTGTTATTAACAATAAAAAACACAGACAAATGCTGAATTATAATCCAGACTTAACATTGTGTATCTGCATAATTGCATAATTAAAACATAAGAAAAAAAATGACATGCCTTTTTTTGCTTTATTAGGTTTATCCTAGGTTAGACAGAAATAGCACCGTAAATCCACTATAAATAAAATTGATGCATATAGAGATACATAACATATCAAAAAAATCACGCAGTGATATAATTCACCAAACAAAAAAGATCAAGAAAGCATAATTATACACTAAACAAGCATATAAATAATAAGGTAAAATATCACATACATGCACAAAAAATACACACATAAGATAACATGAAAATATGAATAATAATAACTTTAAATGCCTTTTTTTGAAGCTTCCGTGTATAAAAAACACACGCTAGCTGAATTCGCATGTTATTTAGATGAAGCTTTCATTGCTTTCACTGCATTGTCAATTTGAAATGTTTTTTAGCACCCCCGTCTGAAGTGTTAAGCCCCGCTTTAGCACCCCAGCATGAGTGTGTCCTCAAGTCTTATTTGTGTTTTGGTTTAGTGTGTTGGTATCAGTGTAGCGTGTGCTTCTCCTTCAGCCGTTCTCTTCAAGAATGATCACTATTTCTGCACGTGGCTGTCCGTGCGCTCTGGTTTTTCAGTGTATTAAGTGTGCCTGTTGACACCCGCGAGGATCAGATCGCAATCAGAAGAAGAAAATCTGCATTTGCTCTCCATTACTTGGATGTTAAATAAACTGTAAAAAATATCCATAAAATTCCTTATTTTGTGATTCTTGTTTTAATTTTTTCCCATTTAATTATGCTTTTGAATTGCGTTATAGCATCTTGATCTTTCATCCAACAACTTTAAAGTTTGTAAAAGTGTCTTTTCTGCACATTTGTAATAGTCTGCAGTGCTATATTGTCTGTGTTGGTGTTGTAAATTACGCTACAGAAACCTTGTAATAAACTGCAGCACATTTTCTGCTAGTTTACAGACTTATTTCTCTAGATATTATTATTTCTTATTCATTATATTATCTCAAACTACTGAAATGTCAATAAAAGTCACTTTATTAAACTGTAGAGTTGAATTTACCACATCAAAAGTGGACAGAGCAGAGATCAACATCCCATAATGCAATTCACCACCATAAATAAACCCAAAACACTTGTGAATCACTAAATTAACTGTTAATTAACAGATGAATTTTACAGTGCAGAATGACGTTACGAAGCCCTCAAGGGCTTGTGCAGAACATCTGTGCTGATCTTTAACATTCAACAGTGCTGAAGCTCTGAGGCAGATGATTGAAAAGTCATTTATTTGTGCTGAATAAATGTGCTGAATCATGCTGACATGCTAGAAACATGCTTCAGTTACTACATCTTAATGTTCTTAAAACACCATGCTAATTTAGTTTGGTGCTAAAGCATAATAGCTATGTGTTAACACATATATGTTAGTCCCTTCAGAATTTTTTGCAGCTGAAATTATTGATTATGTGTTGAGTTTACAACAAATTTACAACAAATTTATAGTTTTGCTGTGAAAATATACACAAATGTGCACATATTAATTCTTTATTAATGTTTAGACCTCAAGAACCATTCATTTCTGTATTTATTAAAAAAACAGAGAGAAAGAGAGAGAGAGAAAAACTACAAAATTTTGTGGCATTTGCTTGATTTTTAGTAAAATTCTGGAGGGTCTGATGTATTCATGCTAAGGTTAACAAGTTAAAATTCATTCATTCATTCATTCATTCATTCATTCATTCATTCATTTATTCATTTATTCATTTTGGCTTAATCCCTTTATTAATCTGGGGTCGCCACAGCGGAATGAACCGCCAACTTACCCTGCATATGTTTTTTACACAGCGGATTCCCTTCCAGCTGCAACCCATCTCTGGGAAACATCCATACACACTCATACACTACGGATAATTTAGCTTACCCAATTCACCTGTACCACATGCCTTTGAACTTGTAGGGGAAACCGAAGCACTCGGAGGAAACCCACGTGAACACGGGGAGAACATGCAAACTCCACACAGAAATGCCAACTGACCCATCTGAGTCTCGAACCAGCGACCTTCTTGCTGTGAGGCGATTGTGCTACCCACTGCGCCCAAGTTAAAATTACAATATCATAACTCATGTTAAATCATGTTCAGCAGCAGCACTGAAAAAATAATTCACTGGATTCAGCCTATATGAATTGTTTACAACCACTCACCTTAAAAATGTATTAAATCCAATGAATATTTTTTTCTGTGAATATGCTAGCAATAAGCTAATTTATGCCAGTTTTAACATTTAAATAAGTCCTTATAGTCTGTTAAATATCTTAAACTATATACTAAATTAAATCAAGATCAATATATGCTAATTAAATATGTATTTAATGTTGCATTGGCAGTGGTTGTTGATCACAGTACCAAATTATTGAAGACATAATAGGCTGTTTATAATGCATATGGCTGGCTGTACAATAGGACATCGTTTGTTAATATTAGTTATTTGAACTAAACTCCTGATCAAAATTAGAGAAAAAAAGCATTTTCATTTCATGCTTAACTCATTAAAGCAAAAGTAGTTTATTAAAATGGAGTTAATAACTAAAAAAAATTAAGATTAAATTTAAACAAAGTTAACATTAACACAGTAAGTGTTATAAATGTGGTTATTTCTCACTGCGTATTTTAACACATTGACTGAAGTTTAATACTGAGGTCTGTTTGTAAAGTGTTAACAATAGTAGTCTTATAAACATATAAAGATACACACATTTTTTAAATAATATTATACCTATAACCGCCTTTTATGAAGAGTAATCTTTCAACACTGTATACACAGTTCACAATATCACAGTACACAATGTCAAAAAGTCTTGACAGCAAATATAATATGTATTTCTTTAACATATTTGAATAAGTTAATCAGGATTCAACTCATTAATTTTTTTGGATTGTATATTTTTTTATTTGTTTTTCAAAAGTTAACAATACAGAACATCAAAAATAAACAACAAACAAACTAAAGTAAAACACACATAGTGTATAAAATAAATAAATAAGTAAAATAAAAACAAATAAATAAAAAGGGAGGAGATACAGTATAAACCAGTGGAAAAAACTATTTTGTCAAATCAAATCATGTGGTACTGCTTTAATATAATTCAAAATTGGATTCCAAAAATGTGATATTCTCTAATAGTATACAGTTGCAAACTTCTGAGATCCACAGTCCAATCGGTACATCACTGTCTGTTTTCCATTTCAAAGCAATGCATTTTTTAGCTATTGTCAGCAACATTTCAGTAAGTTTAATAGCATAATTATGCTGGAGATTAAAATTTGTATAATTGCCCAATAAACATATCTCTGGATCCAATGGAAAATTAATTCCATGAATCTGTGATATGATATTGCACACTTGTACCCACAACACTTTCACTTTAGGGCACAGCCATGTAGAATGCAAAAATGTACCTTCTTCTATACCACATCTGAAGCAGAGGGGAGAAATACTGTTTATAAACTTGTGTAATCTGGATGGAGTATTATAAAGCTTGTGTAAGAAATTAAACTGGATTAGTCTAAATCTGGAGTTCAAAGTTGAGGTAACCCCATCTCTACATAGCTGACTCCACTCGTCATTTTCTAGTGTTATTCCCAAATCCTGTTCCCATCTAGTTTTGGACTTATCAGGGTCAGTCAAAGGATGTCTTAGCATCAAAGCATCATATGTTCTTGAAATTGTTTTATGTAACGGTTTATCAGAGAAAACAAGTTCCTCCATAGTAGTTAAGTTGGGTATCTTTGGATAATTTTTTTATTTGACCCGTAAACAATCCCTTAGTTGCAAATAACTAAAAAAATCTTTATTGGTCATGTTATATTTATTTTTTAATTGTTCAAATGACATTAAAACACCATCATCAAAACAATGCTCTAAATGCGTAATTCCCTTATCAGCCCAAATTTTACAATTTTTGTTTTTATAGCACATTGGAAGCAACCTATTCCCCCATAAAGGTGTTTTGGGAGAGAGAAACGTGTCTTGTCCCAACATCAACTGAAGTTTGTACCAGATCTGAACTGAATGGATAATCATAGGATTATTGGTTCTAGTTTTTATCAATTTTTCATCCCATGTATCAACTCATTTATTTCAAAGTTAAGAAACGTTTCGCTTAGTATTTTTAATCAGTTTGATTGATGTGAGTTGAGATGACTAGAAAAGTTAATTTTATTCAACTTAAAAATGTATTATTATTTTTTTAAATTTATTTATTTATTTTTTTTCAACTCAAATCTTTAAAAAATGTTAAATGTCATGATAAAAGCTTCAGCAATTAATCTCAACAACAGAATCTGATAGTGCCTAGTGCTGGGCAAATTGAGCTGGTTTTCTGAAAAGCTCACTCTTGGCCTTAAGGCTCAAATCTCCTTCAAAGCTGGATAACTTCTTTTGTGTGTTGAGCAACACGAGGGCGAGCGGATGATGCCACACTGCGCATTTTTGGCTGAACCATGGCTTTAATATCACTCCTCTTCATGCTGGATGAGTTCATTTACTCCTAAAGTGACGTGAAGCTTGATCAGAAAGAAAAGTGACAGTTGTTTAAAGTATCTCAACAGATTTAAATTCAAACGCTGTTCTTTTGAAGATTCTATCTAGAATGCTGCTGGAATATAGAATGTTTGAAAAATGTATCAAATGATTATTAAATGTAGATGATGAATCACTGATATGTGTTGGCTTGCACTGAGTCTCAGTTCTACAGTTTAATTTCAGATGGTTTATTGTATTTTCCAGATCTGAGGTGAACTCTCTGCTGCTGCTTTCAGTAGTATGGTGATAAATTTAATGTAAAATGTCATTCAAACTCATATTATTAGCATTTAACACTGAATAAAGCACATGAGCTGTACCTGAGCTGATCATTGTCAGTTTTCTGTTGTTCAGCTGCGGGAAATAGAAGCCGTTTCTAAAGTATAAATTGCAGGTGTTGGTTAGGGCAAAAACTCCTTTTAATATGGAGAATATTCCTTCTATCAGGTGTCGTTGCTTTTTGTTAAAACACGGTTTCAATCAGCCTTAAATCAGCCTTTAGGCTCGATGGTCAGGCACGCTTCTGTTGGTCTCATTAATCTGGTGTGTTTTGAACCAATAGTTCAACCACCGGGTGTAAAACTTACAAACTGCACCTTTAATTACAGCAATAATTCACCAAAAACTGAAACTTCGGTCATCATTTACACACTCTTTAATTGTTTGAGATCTTTCTGAGGTTCTATGAACACGAAGATATTTTGAAGAATGTTGGAGACCTGTAACCATTGACTTCAAAAGCATTTGTTTAGGTTTAGTCAATGGTTGCAGGTTTTCAGCATTCTTCAAAATATCTTTGCTTGAATTCAACAGAAGAAAGAAACGTCAGATAATGACCTGGAACCACTTGAAGGTAATAAATAGTGAGTGAATTTTCATTTTCTCTAGTTTGTTTACAGTTTTCCTCAGTGGCTTTGGTGCATTTCTCACAACACTATTTACATTTGCACAACAGTTCATGCATTTCTCAGAACAGCTAGTCATTTGTGCACATCATAGCAGCAGTTTCTCATTCCTTCCAACAAACTGTGGATGCTTTTGGACATGCATCAAGTGCTTTCCTACAACTCTCTGCTGTTTATAACATTATCATCTGCTTATGTCATGTCAGGCAAAGGTAGCTACACTTGTGAATGCTGAATAGTGATTCCATATTAAACTAAGAGTCCTCATTTCATTACTGGAGTCATTACATACACAAATGTTGAACTAGTTGTCAAAATCTGTCAAACAAACTTTATAAAAGATTTTAAGGTGAGGTTTATTAATAAACTAATTTCGAGAGGATCACATGCTTATGATTTATCACAGCCGGTCTCGTATTAAGCTAATCAGTATCATCCAATCATATGAGCCATAAGCTACTATAAATAACCACAGTTTTCAGTCCACTTTATCTTCGTTTGGAAGAAACACCCCCTTCCTCCCCATTCTCCTCCTTCACTTTAGATTGGGCGGCAAGGAGGCCCAGTGGTTAGCACTGTTAGCCCCACAGCAAGAACACTGCCAGCCCTGGTCCTGCCAGGTCGGTAGGTGTTTCTGTGAGGAGTTTGTATGTTCTCCCCATGTCCGCGTGGGTTTTCCCCGGGTTCTCCGGTTTCCTCCCACCATCCAAAAAATATACATCATGCATAACAATCAAGCATTTGTCTAGCCCCCTTTTTGCCCTCACGTGTTCCCTTAGCTACTGCAGACGGGGAGTTCTGAGATCCACCGAGCTCAGGCTCCCCTCTCGCTCTGCAAACGGGAGGAAGCCCCGGGCTCGAGGATCCCTTGAGCTCGGGGCTCCCTCCCGGGACAGCATGCCAAACAAGCTTTTGATGAATCATCAGCTAAGTGTGAACTCTTGAAATCTTTTTTCCTGAAAATGTCTTCTAAATTGAACAGTTTGATGAATGATTTACAGACCTGTAGGTTCAGTACCAGTATGTACTGCAGTACTGTCTACAGTTGTGCACAGCTCTACCCTACGAGAGTGTATGTTTGTAGTAAATAAGGGTGTTTATTCTTCTGCACAATGCTGTGAATAAATTTCTGTAATATTGCAAAGAGCATATGTTCAGTAAAAATGTGAACCATACATATTCAGTGTCTTGTACTCAGATACCTCAGTAAATGCAGTGATGTCTAACTTTACTGTAGTTTTCAAATGGCTGTGCAAATAGTATATAGTGCTGTCTTGAGCATTTTCAGGAAGTGTCACCAAAATATTATTTGCTTTGGAAAAGATTACAGAGTAAACTGACATGATGAACACATGACAAAGCCATTTGACTATCTTGTTCATAAACAGTGGTGTCAGGACTTGTCATGACACTGACGCTTTCATTGACATCAATACTTTTGAGGAATGAGCGATCCATTTTGATCAAGTGACACGCTTTTGCAGGTTATCCACTAGGTTTTGCAGTTTGCACTTACTGTTTTGAGAAATATATTAACTGTTGTGCAAATGTAAATAGTGTAGTGAGAAACGCACCAAAGCCACTGAGAAAAACTGTAATCTAATTAAGACCCCTTAATATAAGTGGGACTGACAAATCTGATTTGAGTTAATAAATACAATTTAAACATAGTCCAATAATGAGCATATAGAGGCTTTAATATCACTCATACTCATGCTGGATGAGCTTATTTACTCCTAAAGTGATGTGATGCTTATTTAAACCTCAGCTCAGGTTGGTTTACCCATCCCTCTCCAAACTCAGATGTGGACCTGCAGTTGGCAGATGATATCCCAGAGGTAATGTGAGGAAAATGGAAACAAATAGAGGCAAACTTGACCTAGATGTTACATAAGGATAGAGAACATAAGGGTGGAGAACGCAGGCTCTTTACAGGGGGTTACTGAGGGCACGGCGCTGAGACAGACACACATACTGAGTATGCTTATTAGTATTTTAATTCTTTTATATTTTTTCCCTGATCTCTGTTTAACGGAGACATTGTTTTAACACATTTCTAATCATAATAGTTTTAATAACTCATCTCTAATAACTGATTTATTTTCTCTTTGCCATTATGACAGCACATAATATTTGACTAGATTTTCTTCAAATATTCAGCTTAAAGTGACATTTAAAGGCTTAACTAGGTTAATTAGGGTAGAGTCAGGGTAATTAGGCAAGTCATTGTATAACAGCGTTTGTTCTGGAGACCAGTGTTTCCCAACCCTGTTCCTGAAGGCACACCAGCCGTACACATTTTCAACCTCTCCCTAATCAAACACACCTGAATCAACTCAGCAGAACATTAGAAGAGACTCCAAAACCTGAAGTTAATGGGTCAGAAAGACATCCAAAATATGTACTGTTGGTGTGCCTCCAGGAACAGGGTTGGAAAACACTGCTGTAGACAATCCAAAACTAATATTGCTTAAAGTTCATGTGAAATCAAAAAACTAATCATATTGATTTTGTTCGCTCACATTGCTAGTTTTGCAGTGAACTATTCATCTGTGCATATCATTAAGAAAAAAGAGTTTGTGCATGTAATCTACTATTGAATTCTGAAAATGCACTTCCTGTTTTCAGTTAAATTCTCAGATTAGGGCTGTTTCTCAATTCCAAGAACACAGAGAACGGACTTGCATTCTTGTGAAGACCGGTCTTGCCAGGTGTCCTCTGAAGAACGAACTCGGGAGACCACGAGGACAGAGAACGTGTCCTGTGAGAAGTGAAATGCTGCGTTCTTCCTGATGGTCATGTGACCTTCACGCGTTTTTTAATAGAACATTATTTAAACATTACAGCATTCAATAACAATTTATTGTTTTCCCCTTTTCTAAATATCTACTATTCATAAAAACATTATAAATATCTGTTGCACAATATAAATAACACAGATTTTAATGTGAATTTCAGCAAATGAACACCCTTAATGAGTTTATTCCTTTATTAAGATGTCCATGTTCACTTTCACCGTCTCATTTAGGGAAACTCCTGAGGTAAATAAGTTATCTCTCTGAACTTTAATTATAAATCTATATAAAATGCTGCGCTTCCCACCTCCAGTCACGATGACTTCTGGGATTTCTAGAGCGAGCTTGGTGCTCAAGTCTACATCGGTGCATCATCGATATCAAGAACACATCCGGGAAGTTTCATGCGTCCTCTGTTCTTGCGGTCTTGAGTATTGGACTGAACTTTGGCAGCTGATGATGACGTTACACGAGAACACGAGGACGCAAGACCGCTGAAGAACGCATATTGAGAAACAGCCTAGGTTTGCCTGGGGTATTGGGCGTGGCTAACATACTTAACCACGCCCCTACTGCTGTCAGATTTAGCATCGCTATGACAACAAACAGAAATGCTGAGGAGGAGTCTGTTAGGTTGTAACTAGGGTTGGGCGATGTCGACCAATTTGGCATTGTACGATGTCTAATGTGAAACATCTCGATGGACGATGGCATCACGACACCAACCTCGTTTATTGCCGTTCTACATATTATCATCCTCTGAATAATGATCGTCAGATGCTCTTCTGAAGTAGTCCACAACTTGTTCTTGATGGTGAATCTCCTCCAGAAACGACAGCTTGTTTTTACTAGCGCCTATTTGTTTACTAGTTTGTGGGAGTTTGAGTAGTTGCTCTCATGTGCTGTGCGTTTGACAGGACGGACTGTACCTCACGTTCATCTCATACAGATTACAAAACCAAAAAACTGTGTTTTCAAGTGCACTTGGTTCATTTAAAAGTACAGATGTCAAGCTTTATGTGGATATATATCTCAAAGCTGTGAAGCATTCACTGAGATTCCAGTGAGTTTGTTTGTCGTAAAAGCCCACATCTGGTCTGAGCTTCTTCCCCGGAGAAATGTCAGTCTATATAATCAATGATTGGCTCCTGTACTAGTAGGAGGGGCTTCATTTCCTTCATTCATCATTGACCATTACACTTTTCCCCATTCAAAACTATACGAGTGACACGTCTTGTGTATTCTATAGTCTTGTATATAGTCTAGGAGTCTGTTAGGTTGTAATAACTCTCCTCAAACCCTTTGCCCCATCTTTCTGAATGAAATCCCTACTTTACTACATCCAATCAGCTCACAGTAGAAAAAACACAAGCCCCGCCCACTATTTTCTCATTTAATATTTAATTTCTCTGTCACAACACAAAAAAAGAAAAAACAAACAACAACAAAAAAACAGGCCCAGCTTCCAGTTCATGCAGACTTTAAGAGGGCTAGTAAACATATTTCCCATAGTAGACATTAGTAAACATATTTTAATTAAAAACTGCTTTTATTCTAGCCGAAATAAAACAAACAAGACTTTCTCCAGAAGAAAAAATATAATTGGAAATACTGTGGAAAAATCCCTCGCTCTTTTAAACGTAATTTTTTAAAAACTGAAAAATAAAAATTCACAAGAGGGCGAATAATTCTGACTTCAATTGCCTATGCTGACCCTGATGCCTCTTGCCTGCAATTATTCTTTGCGCCGTGACTCCTCGCATTATTTATGTGATGTGGAGATGGCGTAAATCGAGCTCCGCGAGGGGGCCGTGAATCCTGGGCAACCAAAAGGCGTGTTTGTGAAGAAAAGCTCCCGATACCCTGAACCATGGAGACAGACACGAGTCCCCGGAGTGCCTTTCTGCTCCCGCTGAGCCCCAAAGGAAAGCAGTGCTGTGTTTGTGCACTCCCGAGTATTACTTCATCATTATGACTACAGTCTGCTTAAACAAATGTGTTTATATCAGCCTTATGAAGAAATGTTCTGTGATTAGAAAAGTGACAGTTGAAGTGTCACAGCAGATTCGAATTCAAACACTGTTCTTTTGAAGATTCTATTTAGAATGCTGCTGGAATATAGAATGTTTGAAAAATGCAACAAATGTATCAAATTTATCAAACGTATTCTGATATAATTCTGGAGTAGTGATGCTGAGAATCATGAGTCAGGTAACAGGAATAAATTTAAAACCTGGTCCAATAGAAAAGAAGGGTTTTTATTTGTAATGTTATTAACATTTAACTGTCTTTGATCAAATAAGTTAAAAAAAATATGTTTTATTTTATTTTATTTTATTTTATTTTATTTTATTTTATTTTATTTTATTTTATTTTATTTTATTTTATTTTATTTTATTTTCCTTCAGCTTAGTTCCTTTATTTTTCAGGGGTCACCACAGTGGAATGAACTGCTAAAAATAATGAATTGCATTATAAAACGTAGTCTAATAAGAAAGGGTGTTTTAAATTGTAATTTTCTTAACATTTTTACTTTGATAAATGTTTTTCAAATTAATTCTATTGATTAGAAAATACTTTCTGAAATCAAATTAAAGATCTTTCTGAAATATTGGATATTTGGCTAACCTCAAACTTTTAAACAGCAAAGTAGCTTTTAAAAGTGAGCCAAGTTTAATTTAATTTAATTTAATTTTATTTTATTTTATTTTATTTTATTTTATTTTATTTTATTTTATTTTATTTTATTTTATTTTATTTTATTTTATTTTATTTTATTTTATTTTTATTTTATTTTATTTATTTTATTTTATTTTATTTTATTTTATTTATTTTTATTTATTTTATTTTATTTTATTACTTTACTTATGTTTATTTAATTTTAATTAATTTTATTTTATTTTGTAATTTTTGTTTATTTAATTTAATTACATTTCTTAATTAAATTTTATTTAAAATAAATATTTACAATTATTTCATTTTTAATTTAATTTAATTTAATTTAATTTAATTTAATTTAATTTAATTTAATTTAATTTAATTTAATTTAATTTAATTTAATTTAATCTAATTTTGTAATTTTTAAAAAAATTAATTTAATTTTTTATTAATTTAATTTTAAATAAATGTTTACAATTATTTGATTTGATTTTTAATTTATTTTTTATTTTTATTTTTATTTTAATTAAATTTTAATTAATTTTATTTTATTTTGTAATTTTTGTTTATTTAATTTAATTACATTTTTAAATAAAATTTTATTTTAAATAAATATTTACAATAATTTCATTTAATTTTTTTATTTATTTTATTTTATTTTATTTTATTTTATTGATTTAAATTTTATTTTATATTTTTGGTGGGATTTGGTGGGTTTCAGAACAAGAAAAAAGTTGTTTAAAAAAGTTAAATTCCAGTTTAGATTTTGGATGTAATGTATGCACTCACTGAAATAATAATGATATTCATTATAACATTAAAACAAATGACTTACTCTAAACATTTGAACACTGATATAGTTAATAAAAACATAAGCAGATTTTTATGCATTTTCTGTCCTCTCAGTTTCAGTTCGAAAGGTACATTATTATTGTTAAGAACTGGATATAAGTGTGTCAATCATGAACTGATTTTTCGTGCTATTAAATCATTCACTAAACCATTTACGCAAATTCCTTCTGCTCATATTTCATAAATGTTTGAAATCAATTGTCCCTGGTGAGTTTTTATGTGGCTAACTAACCTTTCTCTTCTCTCTCAACAGACTTTTATAGTACTGAACAAAGGGAAGGCCATCTTCCGGTTTAGTGCCACGTCTGCACTCTATATTTTTAGCCCTTTTCATCCCATTAGAAGAGCATCAATACGGATTTTAGTACACTCATATCCTTTCTGCTGCCAATGAAGGCGACATGGTGATTTCTGGAAACGTCTGCATTGATTGTGCAAGTGCTCCTACCTGAAAATGTCAGAATATTGCAGACTATCAGAGCATTTTGTGCATTTTCACAGGTTGGTGGATAAACTTAGACCATGAAAGAGCAGGTGCTTAGAAAAAATCTGATGTGGTGTTGGATGGCAGTTTAAATAGAGAGCAAATGGAGAAAATGTCAGAGATATTTGTATGAACTTAACAAATTCTCTAAAATAACTTATATTAGTATATTTCACTGTATTCGTAATGAGACACACAGGGTTTCAAAACTAAAGTTATTTACTACAGTAGCGAAAATAAAAAGAGAGATAGAAATAAAGGCTAACATTATAAATCAGCATTTCTCATTCTCAATTAATTTAATATTATTTTGCTTCAAAAATCCAGTACACAGTACAGAATATTAAATTCTATAACATTTCAGAATGTATTTTCCCACACTAACAGTTATTAAATAATTGTATAAATAATATCTATTAAAAATATAATACTATAATATCTATTAAAATAATTTTGTCTATTAAATAATAATAATCATAATAATAATCATAATAATAAAAATATATATTACAATATAATAATATAATATCTATTAAAATAATGTTGTCTATTAAATATTAATAAAAATATCTATTAAAAATATAATATCTATTAAAATAATATTGTCTATTAAATAATAATAATAATAATAATAATAATAATAATAATAATAAAAATATATATTATAATATAATACTATAATATCTATTAAAATAATATTGTATATTAAAGAATAATAATTGTAATCATAATAATAATGATAAAAATATATATTAGAATATAATAATATAATATCTATTAAAATAATGTTGTCTATTAAATATTTAAAAAAATATCTATTAAAAATATAATATCTATTAAAATAATATTGTCTAATTAATAATAATAATCGTAATCATAATAATAATAATAATAATAATAATATCTATTAAAATATAATAATATAATATCTATTAAAATAATGTTGTCTATTAAATATTAATAATAATATCTATTAAAATATAATAATATAATATCTATTAAAATAATGTTGTCTATTAAATAATAATAATAATATCTATTAAAAATATAATAATACTTGCCACATCTCATTTTGAATAATGTAAAATCCTAACTCGTACCAGAAGTTCATCAATTGTGTCGTGCTGCAGAGTCTGACACTCTCACAGCCAATCAGAAGGTTTTTGATGATTAACATTCAGCCAATGAGATTTGACAATGGGCGGAGCTACTCAGCTCAGTGTTTCATAAATAGAAAACAATTGATTCTCCTCTTGTTGATTGTATGAACACACCTGTTATAGGACTCAGTGTTACTGTGCACCAACTATCGACCCATTTCTGTCTATTTTTATTTCTCCTTTTTAGACTTTTAAAGTCACCGTGAAATCAAAATGTACTTTTCTTAGTTTTATATGTATATAGTTGTTCTTTTTATAAACAATGTATCTGTGCCCTTCAATATTTCATAAAAATTTATGGGAGCTTTTTGGGAGGGGCTATAAGTCTTTTCGGGCAGTGCAATCAGTCCTCTAGAGCGGGGCTATCAGTCATCTAGGGTGAGAATATCAGTCTTCTAAGGAGGGGCTATCAGTCGTTTAGGGCGGGGCTATCAGTCCTCTTGGGAGGGGCTTTCAGTATTTTAGGGTGGAGCTATCAGTCCTCTAGGGAGAGGCTATCAGTTCTTTATGGCAGGGCTATTAGTCTTTTAGGACGAAGCTATCAGTCCTCTATGATCAGTTCTGTAGGGTGGAGCTATCTGTTTTCTCAGTGGTCCTCAACCTTTTTATTACCGCGGACCAGTCAACACATGATAATTGTACCATAGACGTTGTGGTGGTGGCCGGGGGGGGGGGGGGGGGGGGGGGGGGGGGGGGGGTTAGGTTGTAGGTTGCTAGGTGACCATCATACGTTTTTTCAGAGGATGACAAGCTGACAAAACATTGCAGTAACTCTGATACAAGTTTTATTTATGGAGAAAATGACTAGACACTGCAATGTTTGGTGTTCTGTGTTTGTCTGAGATAATTAGTCTACCGAAATGTAAAAGCTGAAGCTGATCGGTCAGTTCTTGTCATGTGACTCGCAGTGCGCTCGTGGGATTCATTCAACTACGCTGGTATTTTGCTGGTTGTGGGTTAAATTTGGGCGCTCAAGTGAACGAGATGTAACCAAAGACTGGATGTAAGCGAGAGAATACGGTAATTTTTCAAAATAAAAAACTTTTCAAAATAAAAGATCGTTCAGACTCAGATAATAAATAAAACGGAAATAATTAATGATTTCTTGTGCGGCCCGATACCATTTGATCCACAGGCCTGTACCGGTCTGCGGTCTGGTGGTTGAGAACCACTGTTCTAGGGATATCAGTCATTTAGGGCGGGGCTATCCGTTTTCTAGGGCGGGATTATCAGTTCTGTAGGGTATCTGTCTTCTAGGGCAGGGCTATCAGTCATTTTGGGTAGGGCTATCAGTTTTTTAGGGCGAAGCTATCAGTCATTTTGGGTAGGGCTATCAGTTTTGTAGGGCGAAGCTATCAGTCTTTTTAGGGGGGCTATCAGTTTTGTAGGAGCTTAACTATCGATCTTCTAGGGTGGGGCTATCACTTTTGTATGCGAAGCTATTGGCCTTCTAGAGCGAGGCTATCAGTTCTGTAGGGCGGAGCTATTGGTCTTCTCGGGCAGGGTTATTAGTCCTTTAGGGTAGAGCTATCAGTTATCTAGGACGGGGCTATCAGTTCTGTAGGGTGGAGTTATAAGTCCTCTAGGGTGGGGCTATCAGTTCTGTAGGGCAGAGCTATGAGTCCTCTAGGGCAGGGCTATCAGTCATTTAAGGCGGGGCTATCAGTTCTATAGGGTGGAGCTATCAGTCCTTTAGGGCGGGGCTATCAGTTCTGTAGGGCAGAGCTATGAGTCCTCTAGGGCAGGGCTATCAGTCATTTAAGGCAAGGCTATCAGTTCTATAGGGTGGAGCTATCAGTCCTTTAGGGCGGGGCTATCAGTTCTGTAGGGCAAAGCTATCAGTCTTCTAGGGCAGGGCCACCAGTCATTTAGGGCGGGGCTACTGGTGTTTCATTTCTGCTCTTGAATTCGGCCATTCGTCAGTCTGCACCCCCCTCTATTTTTTCTCGTTTCAGGACCATTTCAATTATATGTACAACACTAAAGAGAAAAAAGTACAATCCTAACTTCCATTTCATATTGACTTCAAGGCCTAACATTGAGTCTAAAGCTGAACACTGAGGAGTGGACAGCAGCGTGTGTCGTTAGCGTCTGACATTCAGACTATGGCACGTAAGAGCGCTGCTGAACAAAGCCAAGTTCAGATGTCTGTGTTTTCCCAAAGCTCCATCCGGCTATAAATAGTGTCCCGGCCGACTGGAGGTGTTCAGGAGAACTGGGCTGTGGACACTTTGCTGTGGTGTTGATAAGCAGGTGAACAGGGTTGCGCTGGAGGTGTCGGTCTGTTCGGCTGCGTCTCCCTTCACCTCACACCCCATTTAGG
Organism: Danio aesculapii; assembly: GCF_903798145.1. NCBI lineage: Eukaryota > Metazoa > Chordata > Actinopteri > Cypriniformes > Danionidae > Danio > Danio aesculapii. Next base: position 856,883 of record NC_079458.1, read on the forward strand.
GTCCGACAGGCCGCCGCACATCCAGACCACTGATACCAGTTTGATAGAGAGATGCTCATACTGTTCATACTGCTGCTGGATCAGACCTGTAGAGCTCAGTCAGGCCGCCAGATGCTTTATTGAATACAAATGTAAAATGACACTTAAAAAATGTATATTGCGTTTAAAGTGTAATAAATTTTACATTATTAGAGTTTTCTTTTCCAACTCAATGTAGTCATTTACTACTACTGATACTGTTTTATTTATTTATTTATTTGTTTGTTTATTTATTTATTTATTTATTTATTTATTTATTTGTTTGTTTATTCATTTGTTTGTTTGTTTATTTATTTATTTATTTGTTTGTTTGTTTATTTGATAATCATTTTTTATTTATTTATTTAATTTAATTTATATATATTCATAATATCTATCTATCTATCTATCTACTAAATCTATTATTCATTATTTATTTCATTTGATCTTATTTTTAATATGATTTAATTGTTGATTTTCTTCTAATTAAATTTTATGTATGTCAAAGTTAATTAGGCTAACTTTAATTATAGTTTGTTAAGTCTTTTTTATTTATTGATTAAGTTATTGTTTTTTAGTTATATAGTTATTGTATTTTTATTCATGTTTTTTTGAAAGATTCTTTTCTTTTCTGAACCGCCAACTTATCCAGCATATGTTCTACGCAGCGGATGCCCTTCCAGCTGCAACCCATCACTGGGAAACATCCACACACAATCATTCACACACATACACTACAGACGATTTGGCCTACGCAATTCCCCTATAGCACATGTTTTTGAACTTGTGGGGGAAAGCGGAGCACCAACACGGGGAGAACATCCAAACTCCACACAGAAATGCCAACTGACCCAGCCAAAGCTTGAACCAGCGACTTTCTTACTATGAGGCGAACGTGCTACCCACTGCGCCACCGTGCAGCCCCATCTTTTCTTTTCTTTTTTTATTTCTTTTCTTTTCCTTTCTTTCATTCATTCGTTTTCTTTTCGGCTTAGTCTCTTTATTAATCAGGGGTCGCCACAGCGGAATGAACTGCCAAATTATCCAGCACATGTTTTACGCAGTAGATGCCCTTCCCATCTCTTGGAAACATCCATACACACTCACTCACACTCATACACTTCGGACAATTTAGCCTTCTCAATTCACCTGTACCGCAGGTCTTTGGACTGTGGGGGAAACCGGAGCACCCGGAGGAAACCCACGCAAACGGAGGGAGAACATGCAAACTCCACACAGAAACGCCAACTGACCCAGCCGAGGCTCGAACCAGCGACCTTCTTGCTGTCGCCTTTATTTTATTTTATTAAAAAAAAAATGTATCCGCTGTGGTGACCCCAGATTAATAAAGGAAGGGACTAAGCCGAAAGAAAATGAATGAATGAATGATTTTTTTAAATTGTATTTTGTGGGTTTCAGAACCAGAGTTATTTTATTTTATTTTATTTTATTTTATTTTATTTTATTTTATTTTATTTTATTTTATTTTATTTTATTTTATTTTATTTTATTTTATTTTATTTTATTTTATTTTATTTTATTTTATTTTATTTTATTTTATTTTATTTTATTTTGTGGGTCTCAGAACCAGAGATATTTTTTTTATTATTTACTAATTTTTTTTTATTTTATTTATTTATTTATTTATTTATTTATTTATTTATTTATTTATTTATTTATTTATTTATTTTATTTTATTTTATTTTATTTTATTTTATTTTATTTTATTTTTTTATTTTGTGGGCTTCAGAACCAGAGATATTTTATTTAATTTTACTTTATATATTTTTTATTATTATTACTTTTGTTTAAATACTTTTTTTTTTACTCTCAACTCTTTTACAGAGCACTAAAATCATTCCCCTCATGTGTATGTCTGAGCGGCCCTGTACTGAAGTGCTCCACAGCTGCTGGAGTTTGTGTGTGTTAAGCAGCATGCGTCCACCTGTGGCGACTTGCATGCATTTACGCGATGAATTGGAGCAGCTCAAAGTGTTCAGTTTTCAGGCTCCCACACACACGGCACAAACATCCGAACTAATAGCAGATTTCCCTGGAGAGCCGAAGCCAGGAAACACGTTTGATTAAACAGCGGCGGCACACGAGCGCATTGATGCTCTGCCGTCTGCAAATGTTCAAGTGATTGGGCTCATTAGAAAGAGCTGTAAATCAGAGAGAAAAACAGCGTTTGGAGACTCCGGAGGCTTTTCCAGAGCTGACGGGACTCTGATTGTGATGTACAGTGAGTTCAGCACTCCAGTGCAGTCAAGAGATCAGCATCAAACTGCTTAAAATGATGAGTTATTTAAAGGCGCACTTAGACAGTTTTTCTAATGTTGATATGTGAAAGAACTAAAACAAACACACCCAGAACCCTCCAGTTTATTCAGTTGAGTTAAATGTATTATTCTTATTTTTATTTATGTTGTTTTTCTTAAAGAAAGATTAATTTGTGTTCTTATTTATTTATTCCTTATTTATCAGGAGTCACCACAGCAGAATGAACCGTCAACTATTCCAACTATATAAGAGTATATAAATATATATATATATATATTTTTTTTTTCTTCTCTTTTATTTTCTTTTCTTTACTTTTTTATTTTATTTTATTTTATTTTATTTTATTTTATTTTATTTTATTTTATTTTATTTTATTTTATTTTATTTTATTTTATTTTATTTTATTTTATTTATTTTATTTTATTTTATTATCAAACTGTTTAGTAGCACCAAACACGTCCAAAAGCCAACAGTTTATTAAATCAAATGTAATTTATTGTTGTTATTTTAATTATTAAAAAAATAGATAGATCGAGTTGTGTTCTTATTTTATTATCATTTAAAATGTAATTAAATAATTAATTCAATATATATAAATTTATTATTTAAAAAATGTGAATCAAGACCATTTTTCCAGTGTTTACATTTGAAAGCACCAAAACAAATTCCATAACAAAACAAAAAATTAAAAGCACAAAAAAGGCCATAACCGTACAGTTTATTAAATCAAATTTATTTTATTTATTTTATTTTATTTTATTTTATTTTATTTTATTTATTTTATTTTATTTTATTTTATTTTATTTTATTTTATTTTATTTTATTTTATTTTATTTTATTTTATTTTATTTTATTTTATTTTATTTTATTTATTTTATTTTATTTTATTTTATTTTATTTATTTATTTTTGCAGGTGGGGGCAGGGATGAAGTGGTGGTGGGGTGGGGGGTGCGGGGGGTTGGGGGTTTGTGTGGGGTGGGGTAGTGGTGACAGGGTTGGTGGGTTGCTTGGTGGGTTTCAGAATCAGAGATATTTTATTTTACTATATATTTGATTATTACTTTGACTTTTCCTACTATTTTCCTATACTCACAGAGGAGGATCAAATGGTGAAAAATGAAAAGTCATTTAAAGCCACACTAGACTATTTTTACAATGTTAATATTTGACAGCACCAAAACAAATACCATAACAAAATAAAAGTTTGAAAGCACCAAACTAATCATGTCCATAACCCTACAGTTTATTAATCTAATTACATTTCTTGCTTTTTTGTTGTTTTTTGAAAGAAAGACCGATTTGTGTTCTTATTTTATATTTTACATCTTATTTATGTTTTTATATTATTATTATTATTATTAATATTATTATTATTATTATTATTATTATTATTATTATTATTATTATTAGTAGTAGTAGTACCATTATTATTATTATTATTATTATTATTATTATTGTTATTATTATTATTATTATTATTATTATTAGTAGTAGTAGTAGTAGTAGTAGTAGTAGTAGTAGTAGTAGTAGTAGTACCATTATTATTATTATTATTATTATTATTATTATTATTATTATTATCATTATTATTATTATTATTATTATTATTATGATTATTATTATTATTTTAGGGATTAAACTGTTTAAAATGATGAGTCATTTAAGGCTGTACTGAGACAATTTCCATAATCATAGTTTATTAAAATCGATTGAATTTTATTTTATTTTATTTTATTTTATTTTATTTTATTTTATTTTATTTTATTTTATTTTATTTTATTTTATTTTATTGTGATTTAGAGCTGCGCTAATGTTGATATTTAAAAGCACCAAAACCAACACACCCATAACCCTTCAGTTTATTAAATCTAATTAAATTTATTGTTGGCATTTTCATTTATTTATTTGTTTTTGAGATAGATTAATTTGTGTTCTTATTTTATTATTATTTTTATTTGCTTTTAATTTTTTAATTTCATTTAATTACATTTTTTTACTTTGGGTTATATTTTATTTTACTTTATATTTTATTATTTTTAGTTAACTCTTTTTCTTACACTATTTTCCTGATACTGAGTCATTTATAGTCGCACTGAGACAATTTTTTTAATGTTGATATTTGAAAGCACCAAAACAAACACACCCATAAACCTTCAAGACCCCGCCCCTTTTTAATTCCCCTTACTGCCCCTTACTGCTGATTGGCTGTGAGTGTGCTTTAGAACTAAGATGCTGTGTCTCAATTCCTCTACTTGTACTACATCCTAAAGTATTTCATTTTTATGAGAAGAAAGTACATACTTTTGAGTGTTATAAAAGAATATGCAATTTGGGACAAAATATTTAATCATTAATTGATTGTTATGATGCTAATTTATGCGCCCTGTCAATCATCATGACGCATGAATTAAAATATTTTGGTATTGTGTTGTCTAAAAATGAGTATAAACATGTTTATGAAGCTTTTTTATTTAATGCAAATGTTTACATCAAATTAACCATTTATAGTGCACTACATAATAAACTCAATTACAAAACAATGAAACATTGAAAAAGTGTTATTTGAGGTTATTGCAGGACTTCAGAATTTTTATGACCTAATTTAATATGTTTATGTTGTAATCAATGTTAATGAAGTATGACATTCATCCAATAAAGGGTTCAGTTTAAGGGTTACATTCACATAAAATATATATTAGATGAAATCAAATCAAAGATATAACATATTTATATTAGATATTATATTTTAAATCAGATTTTAGCCATTATGAATGTATCCTAGATATAAATATATATTTTTTAACCTTATTCACAATCACGACTTGCTCTGAAAAAGCTAAAAGACACAAGCGAATAATACATTTATAGAAGCGAAGAGCAAATCTTTAACCTTTTAACCATAATTGCGCTCATTATTGTCCATTTAAAAGCCATTGAGGAAAAGATGAAACTGAGACATGCTGCCTATCAATCTGTCACCACCATCACATGTAAAATTAGAAACAATCTGAAGGTAAAAGTTCATTTAAAGGCGATGTGCGCTGAAGCATTTGATGTTGGCTGAAGCTGTGGGCATAATTAGTGTGAATTACAATCATACACGGACGCCTTTAAAGCACTAGAAGACCAAAATAAAACGTTGTAGGTGTTCTTCATTAAAACACTGTACTTCCAGTCCCACGTTTCCACGGCTCAGCTGTAATTTTCTGCGTCACACAGGAGAAAAAGCAGCTGTCGTTTACTGTTATGAGCTTTTAGACTTTCACAGCCCTGTGCTAATGAAACCCTGTCATGAAAACGTCCATCATTCTGATATACTGTACTTACAGTATGTGCTGGAGAAAGTTTTCATCTCAACAGTCTCTTACTCTTTATATGCTCAACTGTTCATTAAGAAACTTACAAAAAAGAAGTATACTTCAAGTTCATTCTATTAAGTGTACTTAACTAATGTAGAGGTATACATGGAGTATTCTTAAAGTATACTTCTATGCTACTTAGCATTTTTGCACTAGTATACTTCATATATTTGTACTAGTAAACTTTGTACTATTATACTTTATACTAGTATACTTCACATATTTGCACTAGGACACTTTGTACAAGTTTACTTCATATATTAGCATTTTTGTACTAGTATACTTCATATTTTTGTACTAGTATGGTTGATACATTTGTACTAATACACTTTGTACTAATATACTGTGTACTAATATACTTTGTAATAGTATACTTCATATATATTTATACAAGTATAGTAGCATACTTTGTACTAGTATACTTCATATATTTGTACTAGTATAGTAGCATACTTTGCACTAGTATACTTCATATATATGCACTAGTACCCTTTGTACTAGTATACTTCATATATTTGTACTAGTACCCTTTGTACTAGTATACTTCATATATTTGTACTAGTACCCTTTGTACTAGTATACTTCACATATTTGTTCTAGTAAACTTTGTACTAGTATACTTCTTGTATTAGCATTTTTGTATTGTATAGTTCATATATTTGTACGTGTATACTTTATGCTAATATATTTTATACTGCTATACTTCATTTATTTGTACTAGTATAGTAGCATACGTTGTACTAGTATACTTCATATATTTGTACTAGTATAGTAGCATACTTTGCACTAGTATACTTCATATATATGCACTAGTACCCTTTGTACTAGTATACTTCATATATTTGTACTAGTATAGTAGCATACTTTGTACTAGTACACTGTACTAGTGTACTAATATACTTTGTACTAGTATACTTTGTACTTATATACTTTGTACTAGTATACTTCAGATATTTGTACTAGTACACTTTGTACTAATATACTTTG
>NC_079458.1:871027-906027 GCF_903798145.1 Danio aesculapii
GCTGGACGGTCAACATGGATTTTAATGCTCATCCTGGTCTTGATGAGCTATAGTTCATCAAGTGCGAGTGTTTGTTTGTCTTGTTATCATGTCACAAGAAAACAAAAAACATCTGCTTCTGCACTCTGAATGTGCTTCTCATCTCTGTGCGCGCTCGTGATCTGTGTGTTTGGGATAATTCTCTGATTCCTGATCGTCTGAATGTTTGTTCGTCCCTCTATTCTCTCTCTCTCTTTAATGCACAGGTACACTTTCACTGGCATTTACACGTTCGAGTCGCTGATTAAGATCCTGGCGCGAGGTTTTTGCATTGGGCCCTTCACATTTCTGAGGGACCCCTGGAACTGGCTGGATTTCAGTGTGATTCTGATGGCGTAAGTACATATTATTAATGTGAATTCAACCCCTAACACTGTGTCCTAAAAACAAGCGACAAGATTCCAACGACATGCAATTTGTCCATATACACCAAATGTGAGATGACAGAAACTTTTAAAGGGGACCTATTCTGCAAAAATCACTTTTATAAGGGATTTAAACACAGTTGTGTGTCAGCAGTTTGTGAATATAATCACCATCTAATGGTAAAAATGTATTAATTCTCTTTTTTATAATCAGACTTGATGAAAACGGAAACACTTTGATTGACATTCTCCATTTGTACGTGTCATCAGAAGGCGAAAGCCCCGCCCACTTGTGACCATCTCTCCCTCATTAGCATAAACAGCAGCCCTGAGTGAGAAGCAGCCGTCCAATAGCCATTAGAGTGTTTGAGCTGCTGAAGATAATGTCAGCATAGACTAAGAGGATTATAGATGTGGAGTTTTAGATGAAGCACAAATGAACAGCGACTTGAGTCTCCATAGACTGACAGAAGCATGAAGCACACACTCACACTGAAGCACACATGCATACCTGACCAGCAGTTTTTAGCTCCGCCCCCTTTTGAATAGAGCACAGTCTCATTTGCATTTAAAGCGACAGTCACCAAAACACCAAAATTAATATCAAAACCTAAAGGGGTTGGTTTCAGAGAGTTACAAAACATTATCTGTGTGCTATTTTGAGCTGAAACTTCACTACACACTCTAGAGACATCAGAGACGCATTTTACATCTTGTAAAAATGTGGTATAATAGGTCCCCTTTAAAACCAGCCACTGCACGCCAATGAAATGGTACGATTTATAATCCGAGCCTGACTTTCAAACCATTTGCTAGTTATTTTGTTTTTAAGATCTGAGGTGAACTATCTGCTTCTGCTTTCAGTATTATGTCAATAAATGGCACGTAAAACTTACATTGGCAGCATTTAACCCTGAATAATGCACACAATCAACAGCTGAGGCGGTCTATGTCATTGTAGTTTATGCTGTTGTTCAGCTGTGTAATATTTTGTTCATCCTCAACGCAGATGGTTTAGATAAAAACTCCTTATAACATGGACAAAAAAGAGCTTTTATTATGTCGCAGTGTCGTGTCACATGTAGTCAGGACACAGTATAGGCACAAACAGAAATGATTGTATTTCATATGAAAGTATTACATGGCTCTGTGGAATACTTGATTCTGATTGGCCAATGATGGAATTCCGAAGTGTGTTATTCTCAGATTACAACTGATTATGCTAATAATATCCAGGCACTACCAATCATATTGACTTTGAGCGAATATCTATTTACTTTGCTTATCTGTCACTCTGCAGTTTTTGTCTATTTGGCACCAACTTGTGATTTAATAATAATAATAATAATAATAATAATAATAATAATAATAATAATAATAATAATAATAATAATAATGATAATAGATTATTGTAGGCCACATTTTAAAAAAGATGTGTAAAGAAAGAGTAAAGTAGGGCTTTCATATAAATTCTGTTAAATGACTCAAAATAACTATTTCACAAAATTACAAGCAAAAAAGCAATATACTTTATGGTAAGGATGTATTAAATTACAGTTTATTACTGTTTAATGTCAAATTACATGGAAAAACATTCAGGTTTGAGCACAATAAATTTACAGGTTTCTAAAACTGCTCTCCGCAATTTACTTTTGAAGTTCAGTTTTTCCATGTGCACGACTTTAATTCAGTGTACTACTTGCCATTTCTTCTTTAGAAACAAAAAATGCACTGTAAAATGTACATTTCCAAAGTTGCTATTAAATATCAATTATTTAGGTTTCAGGCTTGGTTAAAAAACAATATTTAGTTTTTCTAATTAATTTTTTCAAATTATTTTTTTCTGCTTGACATCTCTTTGTTTCAGATTCAAGTCGCAAGTTAAAGTAGTCTGTTATCTAAAATTACCGCAATTATAATTAATTATAAAAACATAACCCATTTAATTTATAGTTGAAGTCAAAATTATCCTCCTGTGTAATCAGCCTGATCTCACGAGAAAACGTAAGTATTTTACGTTTTGTCTTTTTAGTGGCTAATTCATACGAATTCGTACGAGTTCAGTCGTACGAAATTGTACGATTTTAAAAAGGAGGCGTGGCACCTAACCCCACCCCTAACCCCAACCGTCATTGGGGGATGAGCAAATTGTACTAAATCGTACGAATTGGATCGTACGAATTCATACGAATTAGCCACTAAATCAAAATGTTACGAATTGCCGTGAGATTGTGTTGGTGTAATTTAAAATTATACAAATATTTCTAAACACATTTCTAAACATTATAGTTTTCAGAACCAATTTCTAATGCATCATTTCTTTTCTCTTTGTCATGATGACAGCACATGATATTTGATATTCTTCAAGATACTAGTATTCAGCTTAAAGTGACATTTAAAGGCTTAACTAGGGTAATTAGGGTAAAGTTAGGGTAATTAGGCAAGCTATTGTATAACAGTGGTTTGTTCTGAAGACAATCCAAAACTAATATTGCTTAAGGGGGCTAATAATATTGACCTTAAAATGGCTTTAAAAATTAAAAACTGCTTTTATTCTAGCCGAAATAAAAAAAATAAGACTTTCTCCAGAAGAAAAAATATTATAGGAAATACTGTGAGAAATTCCTGAATCTGTTAAACATCACTTGCAGGAGAGTGAATGATTTTGACATCAACTGTACATATATAATAATGTTTTCCATAACATTCCATTCCTCTTACGCTAACAGAAGACTGTGTTGGCTCCGCCCACCTGTAATCAGCACTCTTTCTGATTGGCTGCTCTTAGACACAGAGATAATAAACCCATAAAGACACTGTTGTTATTATTTTCAATAATAGGCTGCAATAATCTAATCTCAGGTGCTGAAAAGGGCTCCATATTACAGATGAATAGTGCTGAGAGCTTGTGAAGGGGAGTGTGAGCGTTTACCCTGTCCTTCACCCCGCTCCAAAAACACACACAGTAATGTCATTTACACCATTCACTGCTGCTTTACTGTAATAGAAAACCTCACACCGCAGTAAAACTGTACATTACAGAGAAATTTGGGCATTACAGTTGAAATCAAAATTATTCACCCTCTTCTGAATTTTTCAAATATTTCCCAAATTATGTTTAACAGGGCAAGGAAATTTTCACAGTATTTACTATAATATCTTTTCTTTTTATATGTTTAATTTCAGCTAGAATAAAAGCAGTTTTTAATAGTTTTAAACACCATTTTAAGGTCAATATTATTAGCCCCCTTCAGCAATATTAGTTTTGGATTGTCTCCAAAACAAACCACTGTTATACAATGACTTGCCTAATTACCCTAACTTTACCCTAATTACCCTAGGTAAGCCTTTAAATGTCACTTTAAGCTGAATACTAGTGTCTTGAAGAATATGTAGTCTAATATTATGTGCTGTCATCATGGTAAAGATAAAAGAAATCAGTTATAATTCATTCAATCACTTTCCTTCGGCTTAGTCTCTATTTCAGAGGCTTAGTCAACTCTTCCAGCATATGTTTTACGCAGTGGACGCCCTTCCAGCTGCAAACCAGTACTGGAAAACACCCATACACACACACTCATACACTACGGCCAATTTAGTTAATCAATTCCCCTATCGTGCATGTGTTTCGACTGTGAAGGAAATCAGAGCACCTGGAGGAAACCCACGCTAATACGGGGAGAAGCCACTGTAGCGCCCCAATCAGTTATTAGAAATGAGTTATTAAAACTATTATGTTTAGAAATGTGTTAAAAAATAGTCTCTCCGTTAAACAGAAATTGGGGAAACAGGGGGCTCATACTGTAATTCTGACTTTTTCAGACTTACAGAAGGTTGTAGAGTATAAAAACAAGCCATTTTTTCTATAGATATGCATTTTTTAATTAATATTGTATGGATTTTTCTGTGTTAAAATACAGAAAAGTATATATATTTTGTTCAAAATGTATTTTATTTTTAATTTTATAAATCAAAGATGCATTCAGTTGATCAAAAGTGACAATAAAGCCATTTATAATGTAATATATTATATACAGTTGAAGTACAGGTGAGTTATTCGCCCTCCTGTATATTCTTCCCCAATTTCTGTTTAACGCAGATTTCTTCAACACATTTCTTATCATAATAGCTTTAATAACTCATCTCTAATAACTGATTTATTTTCTCTTTGTCATGATGACAGTAAATAATATTAGACTAGATATTCTTCAAGACACTTCTATACAGCTTAAAGTGACATTTAAAGGCTTCACTAGGATAATTAGGGTAAAGTTAGGGTAATTAGGCAAGTCATTGTATAACAGTGGTTTATTCTGGAGACAATCCAAAACTAATATTGCTGAAGGGGGCTAATAATATTGACCTTAAAATGGCTTTAAATCAATTAAAAACTGCTTTTATTCTAGCCGAAATAAAACAAATAAGACTTTCTCCAGAAGAAAAAATATTATAGGAAATACTGTGAAAAATTCCTGAATCTGTTCAACATCATTTGGGAAATATTTGAAAAATTGACAGGAGGGCGAATAATTCTGACTGTATAAGCAGAATTTCTCCACAGATGTGTGTGTTTTCAGACAGAAGAGGTGTGTGGTGATGAAGTGCTTATTTCTGCTTGGCCTTTATGGCTTTATTTGTGGAGTTTTAACAGGCCGCTTGTCCTTGAACCGCCATCAGATGGACCCTCGGGCTGAAAATAAGTCACGTTTGTATTGAAACGCTGACAGGAGTGCGAGCCGCCGTTCCTGACTTCATTAAAGCCAGACGGATGATGGCGAAGCGGAAACAGCGGCTGATAAATCACTAACACACCACTGTATATGAAATTACATCATATCTGAACATGCAGTATTAAACGCCACATGCACTGTCATTACATCTGCTTAATAATCAGTCTGATGGAGAAAGAAAGACTCAAAAATCTGAGCTTACTTAATAGAAATATAGTTCAATTTATCATTGTTTTGTTTTAAATCAAGATACATCTGTAAAAAATGAAGAAAAACAAGAATACAAAGATATTATTTTCTTTATTTTAGTGTATTATTCTAGACCCGTTCTATTTCATTCATTTTCCTTAGTCCCTTTATTAACTGGATCAGGGGATACCACAGCGGAATGAACCGCCAACTATTCCAGCATATGTTTTACGCAGCGGATGCCCTTCCAGCTGCAACCCATCACTGGGAAACACACATACACTACGGCCAATTTAGATTATTCAATTCGCCTATAGCGCATGTGTTTGGACTGTGGGTGAAACCGGAGCACCCGGAGGAAACCCACGCCAACACAGGGAGAACATGCAAACTCCACATGCACTGTCAATTCATCTGCTTAACAGGAAAAACATACTTAAAAGGGTAGATCATAGGAGGATGTTTTTATATGTTGTAAATATTCTTAAATGAAGATGCATGAAGTTAATGACCAAAACTATTGGCTGAAAAAATGGACCAATATTAAGGATTTTTTGGTTTAAAACACAAACAAATATCCAATAATTGTGTAATAAAATTGATTTTGTTATCTAATCATGGAGGCATTTTTATTGAACTCAATTCAGTTTAGAAAATCTTGTGATTTATTTTACATAAAATACTGTAATTAATCCTGAAAAATATTCATTATTCATTTACAAATCTAAATAAAAGATCTTATAAAAAAACTATTTACTATCTTTAATAATTCTATATTCTATAAACCAACATCAGTGAACGAAATATATGCAGACTTCATGTAAAACATATAAATATATAATGCTATTACATAATTATATATATAATTATTCATTCATTCATTCATTTTCGGCTTAGTCCCTTTATTACTCCAGGGTCGCCACAGCGGAATGAACCGCCAACTTATCCAGCATATGTTTTACGCAGTGAATGCCCTTCCAGCTGCAACCCATCACTGGGACACACCCATACACACTCATTCACACACATACACTACGGACAATTTAGCTTACCCAGTTCACCACATGTTTTTGGACTTGTGGGGGAAACCGGAGCGCCCGGAGGAAACCCATGCAAACTCCACACAGAAATGCAAACTGAGCCAGCCGGGACGACATTCTTGCTGTGAGGCGAATGTGCTACACACTGCGCCACCGTGCAGCCCTGCTATTATAAATAAAAATAAATATAAATAAAAATTTGATATTAGATAAATCTTGTTTTCTAAAAAATGTATTCATTTTATGTTAAAATATGACAAAATACCTAACAAAAATAGCTTTATATATATATATATATATATATATATATATATATATATATATATATATATATATATATATATATATATATATAAATTAAATAAAAAAATATGAATATGAATATATATATATATATTAAGTAAAAAAATATGAAAGTGTATATATATATATATATATACACTTGTAATTTTTTCATTTTCATTTTGACTAATTAGACCCCATTAGACTAATAAATGAATAATTACTTTCATATTTTTACATTTTATAACTCAATTTTACGTTTATACACCAGAGGACTAAACATATGAAAATGTGTTGGTAAATATGTAACATATATGAATATATTAAACCTTGTTTACTTTTTATTAATTTTAAGTACGTTTCTCCTAAAACAAGTAAGAAGATCTATTAGCATAACATAAAATGTCTCATTTTAAGATTTTGGGAAGTATGGTAATCCCTGTATTATGCCACAGCTTTGTGTGACTTCATTTAACTATTTGTGAATAATTAATCTTGACAATATCTGCTTCCGTTCACTTTCATTGTTTAGAAAATAGTCTGCAAAATCTATGAATAAAACTATGTTCCACAGATCATAGTTATTTTATTTTTGTTGGTGAGGTGAGCTATTAAGAGAGCAAAATGTATGTGTTTATTTTCCTGACATTTTAATTTTGCTCTTTTTTTCTCTTTCAGTTGTTTCTCCTTTTACCCATATAACTGTAATGTGATTCTGCAGGTTTCTAACTGAGTTTATAAAAGTAGGCAATCTGCAAGCTCTTCGAACGTTCAGGGTCCTCCGCGCTTTGAAAACTATTTCCGTAATTCCAGGTAAGAGGTTCCTGAAGCTGCGCAGAGAAAAAAACAAAACAAAACTAAACAAAATCAGCTCAAAGTGTTGCTCTGTGTCCAAAAAAAAAAAAAGCAGAAACGGAGTGTATTCCCGCATCCGGTTCTTCCCTGCGTTTGTTCTCCAGTCATCTTTTCCCAGCTCTTGAATCCTCCCAGCATCTGCTTCATTCTCCGCTGTGTTGTTGGTGTTGTTGTCATTGTCTGTGCTCCAATTCTGGCTTATTGCAGATATGTAACTGAGTTTGTGGACCTGGGCAATGTCTCAGCGTTACGGACATTCAGGGTTCTGCGAGCACTGAAAACTATCTCAGTCATCCCAGGTGAGAGGCCGCTCCGCCGGGCCTGCAGTTATGCTGGATGACCTCACATTTCCATCACTTACAAAACATGGAAATGCATTGCATAGAGTGTAGGAAATGAGACTTTTGAGCTGGGAAACGTGCTGATCAGATGCAAAAAGCTAAAACAGGCTGTTTGCCCACTTTATACAGCAAGAACACTACAAAACCATCTAACCAGACCTGTAGAAACCAGCTGAGGGTTAAGTGATTTTTCTTACGCATTAAGTATAAACATTGCATGCTTTGCAATAGAAATCAACCAAATAGGAGAGCTATAGAGCCAAAAGAGCTCCGCCCACGTCCATAAAGTACTGACAATTGCACAAGTTTTCTCAAACTACTTATATTTTTAAATATATATGGATATTTTGGAATATAAATGAACCAATCAGAGAGTTGTGGAGTAAAAATAGTGCCAAATGAGCTTATTTCCGCCCACTTCCATAAAGCACTGAAGTTTTCTTGAACTACTGATATTTTGCAATATAAATCGTGCAAGTTCTCTCAAGCTACTTACATATTTCAGTACATATATGCATAATTTGTATTGTAAATCAACCAATCAGAAAGCTGTGGAAAATATTAATTTGCTTCAAAAGTGCTCTTTAGCTCAGACCAACCCATAAATCACAGCAAAGCATATAATTACTCAACCAATATGAGAGCTGTGAAGTATGAATAGTGCCAAAACAGCTTTTCTTACCTCAGCCCACTTTCATAAAGTACTGAAAATTGTGTTTTCCCGAACTACTTACATTTTAAATCTATATGCATATTTTGCAGTATAAATCAACCAATCAGAGAGCTATGGAGTATAAATAGTGCCAAAAGAGCTCCTCTGTGCACTTCCATGAGGTACTGAAATTTGAGCAAGTTCTTTAAAACTGCTTAAATATTTCACTACATGTAGACACATTTCAATATAAATCAACCAATCATAGAGCTGTGGAGTATAATTGTGCCAAAAGAGATCTTTTAGCTCCACTCAATTGCTTAAAGATCTGAACATTTTGCAAGTTTTCTTGAACTACATACATTTTTAAAAGTATGTTATGCATATTTTGCAATATAAATAAACCAATCAAAGAGATGTAGTGTATTAATTGCTTTTGCTCCACCCACCTCCATATAAACTTTAATATTTATTTATATATGCACATTTTACTATATAAATCAACCAATCAGAGAGCTATGGAGTATACATTGTGCCAAAAGAGCTCTTTTAGCTCCACCCTCTTCCATGAAGTATACTGAAAACTGTGCAATATTTTGCAATATAAATCAACTAATAAGAAAGGTATGGAGTATAAATTATGCCAAAATAGCTCTTTTAGCTCTCCCCTCGTCCATAAAGTATAATGAAAACTGCATTATAAATCAACCAATAAGAGCGTCATGGAGTATAAATTTCCACAGAAGTACTCTTTAGCTCCGCCCACTCCAATAAAATACTAAATATTGTGTAATGGTTCTCAGATTCCTCGTAGCAGGTTGATTAGTGTTATGTCTTTAACAAAGTCTTTAAAATGTGCTCAATTACATCTGTGAACATTAGACGCTGAAGTGGCTTTCGAAGGACCTCCAGGTGAAATGTCTGTGTTGAAGCTTAATCTCACACAAGTGAAATTACATCAGGATGGCTGGTTCAGGTTTCCTTCAGCTGTCGGCACTGATCTCAGGTCACTCACTGCAAAAGTCTCATTGCACACGGTGCTTGACATGTAAATGGCATGATGTAGATGTATGGAGCTAATAATAGGGCAAACTTATTTGAATTGTGTACATCTGAATTATTGATAAGTGTTATATAATAAAACTGAACATTGTATGCTTTTTAAAATTGTTCAGAATTCCACTTTTACTTGAATATTGAACATTTGAAAATTAAGACACATTTCGCAATATAAATCAACCAATAAGAGAGTTATGGAGTATAAATAGTGCCAAAAGATTTTTTTTTTCACCTCCTCCCACTTACTTACACAAGTACTGAAAATTGTGCACATTTTCTCAAAATAATTGCATTTTAAATCTATATGCATATTTTGCAGTTTAATTAAACTAATCAGAGAGCTGTGGCATATAAATTGTGCCAAAAGTGCTCTTTTAGCTCCGCCCACTTCTATAAAGTTCTGAAAATAGTGCAAGTACTTTCAAACTGCTTAAATATTTAAATAAATATGTGCACATTTTGCTATATAAATCAACTGATCAGAGTGATATGGAGTAAAATTGTGCCAAAGTAGCTCTTTTAACGCTGCCCTCTTTCATAAAGTACTGAAAACTGGAAATCGGAATTATTGACAAGTGGAACTGAAGACTGAACATTGCATGCTATTTAAAATAGTTCGGAATTAGATTTTTACTTGAGTATTGAACATTTGAAAATTAAGACACATTTTGCAATAAAAATCAACCAATAAGAGAGTTATGGAGTATAAATAGTGCCAAAAGAGCTTTTTTTTAACCTCCGTCCACTTCCTGATAATTGTGCACGTTTTTTTAAACTACTTACATTTTAAATCTATATGCATATTTTGCAATTCAAATCAACTAATCAGAGAGCTGTGGCATATAAATTGTGCCAAAAGTGCTCTTTTGGCTCCGCCCACTTCTATAAAGTACTGAAAATTGTGCAATTACTTTCAAACTCCTTAAATATTTTAATAAATAAATATGCGCACATTTTGCTATGTACAAATATTATTGTCAATAATTCAAATCGACAATTTAATTTCAAATAGTTTTGTCATATTGTTAGCTCCATATACATGTAGACCAACAGAACTCTGCATGGTGAGCCAAAAAAATAGACGCTTCTTATGGACTGAGGAATACATGCACATGCAGATGAAAGCAAAACACTTTCAAACATGATTACATACTATAAATAAGTCATGTGCTCATTCCATAGAAGTGTCGGTTGTGTACTGTCACATTTTGTGTGCTTTCTGCACCCACAAATGTTTGCAAAGACAGACCTAGATGTTGTGATGTGTTTTAAAGTGGTTTATTGATGCTTCAGTGTCAAAGATGTGATTCGGGTTTGGCAACATTTAGAATTCATGAATTTAATCATGCATTTTTTATTTAAAAACACAGAATTGCAGTAAAGTAATCACAGTCACATTGTAAAGATATCTAATATGTAATGTATTTAACATTTTAATATGATATGTATTATTGCTATTATTAAAGTAGTTTTGATTTATTATAATTTATATATTTTTTTCTCTTCATTCATTTTTTTAGAATTTCATTTTACTATGAAACATAAAATTCAGACAAATAATTTAATATTTAATATATTAATATATTTTTGTAATGCTTTTATGCAATTTTTGCTTTTATTATTTATTTATTTATTATCTTCTTTAATCTTAATTTAATTTCTTCACACATATTTTCTACCCACGAAAATGTTAGAATGGAATATCAATAAACTATAACAGATATTTGTATTATTTTTAGTTTTATTACTAATAAAAAAATATATTGTTTTCTTTATTTTTATTTTTGTTATTTAAAATGCATGTATTCTTCTTATTATTGTTAATATTATTCATATTTTTATTATTATTATTATTCATATTATTATTATTCATATTATTAGTATTATTATCATTATTATTATTATTATTTTACTATGGCCAATATATTTGCTTGTATTCTGGATTCTGAGTGATGCTCAACCCTAATGCAATTTAAATGAGAAAAAAGCCTGTATAGTTAAAACAACACTTTTATTCCTTCATAGTGTTCAATAAAGCTGAAAAGTCAGTTTACAAAACAATAAAACCCAGAATTTATTCATTATTAAAATTGTCAAGTGCACTGTAATAAATTCTGGATACATTCTGGATTCTGAATGATGTTTAAATGCACATGCACACCCTAGTGTGACACGAAAAAAATGTTATAGTTAAAGTAAAAAATGGTTAAAGTTGTTCTGTAAAATTACAGTACAAGACAAAAGTTCTGTTGTCGATCCCAGTTGTAAGAGCAACAAATAATAACTTGACCTCTAGTTGATCATTTGGGAAAGTGGCAGAAGGTTTTTTTTTTTGTTGTTGATGAATCATCTGTTGATCTGCATGCCAATTATCACAAATACTGCAAAAGACCAACTGGAACCAGCATGGAGCCAAGATTCTCATAGAAATCAGTGATGTTTGGTGAAGGAAACATCATGGTTTGGGGTTATATTCAGTATGGGGGTGTGCGAGAGATCTGCAGAGTGGATGATCAACATCAACAGCCTGAGGTAACAAGACATTTGTTCTGCCCATTACATTACAAACCACAGAAGAGGGCAAATTCTTCAGCAGGATAGCGCTCCTCATATTTCAGCCTCCACATCAAATTTTGTGAAAGCAAAGAAGGTCAAGCTGCTCCAGGATTGGCCAGACCAGTCACCAAAATGAACATTATTGAGCACGTCTAGGGGTAAGATGAAGGAGGAGGCGTTGAAGATGAACCCAAAGACTCTTGATGAACTCTGGGAGTCCTGCAAGAAAGCTTTCTTCACCATTCCAGATGACTTTATTAATCAGTGATTTGAGTCATGTCAGAGATGTATGGATGCAGTCCTCCAAGCTCATGATGGAGTCAGACACAATATTCATTCTGTTTCCACTGCAGCATGAGCACATATTCTATACTGGACATTATTGAAGGTTCAGTGAGCAGACTTTAGTCTAAGCAGAGTCAGACCTTACTGTCCTAATCAAATCATTCATAATCAAGGCATGATCATATTTTATTGTGATAAAATAAGAGTCATCTAGAGGCCTTTACCTTTCATATAATCCACTTCTGATACCAAATGATCTACTAGAAGTCAAGATATGTGTTGTTCCTAAAACTTGCATAGACCACAAGACTTTTGTCAGGTAGTGTACAGCGCAACTGTTATTGTTCATTTACAATGCACAACCTTAATGTGATAAGACAAAATGCTGACAAACCCCAGTATAATTAAAACAACACTTTAATTTAATTAATTAATAAAATTGCCAAGTGCACTGTAAAATATTCAGGATACATTTTGGATTCTGAATGATGCACAATCCTACTGTGATATGACAAAATGCTGTAAAAATCTGTCTCGTTAAAACAACATATTAATTCATTCAAAATGTTCAATAAAACAAAAAAAATCAGTTTGAAAAAAAATTAATTAATTAATAAAATCATCACAGTACCATGGGTGGAGTGTGTCTGTGTGCTGATGTGCTGGTGTTTTCCTCAGGCCTGAAGACCATCGTTGGCGCTCTGATCCAGTCGGTGAAGAAGCTGGCGGACGTGATGATCCTCACTGTTTTCTGCCTCAGTGTGTTCGCTCTGATCGGCCTGCAGCTCTTCATGGGGAACCTGCGGCAGAAATGCGTCCGCAGTGCCGCACAATGTCTCAACACCACCTTACCGACATACAACAACAGCACTTTCATCTGCAATAACAGAAGCTGGGCCTCGCTGGAGGAATTCTTCACTAATGAGGGTCAGTGCTTCATCTGTACAAAAATATCCGCACATTCGCAGTTTTACGTGTGTTGTGATTCATGTTTTTATTTATTTATGCTTTTTAATTGCTTTATGGGAAAACTATGGTTGTTGTGTAACCATAGCAACTATAGAATAATCACAGCAGATTGATTACTATGGTTGTTATGTTACCATAGCAACTATAGAATCTCCACAACAGATTGATTACTATGGTTGTTATGTTACCATAGGCAACTATAGAATCGCCACAGCAGATTGATTACCATGGTTGTTATGTTACCATAGCAACTATTGAATCTCCACAACAGATTGATTACTATGGTTGTTATGTTACCATAGCAACTATAGAATCTCCACAACAGATTGATTACTATGGTTGTTATGTTACTATAGGCAACTATAGAATCGCTACAGCAGATTGATTACCATGGTTGTTGTGTTACCATAGCAACTATGGAATCACCACAACAGATTGAATACTATGGTTGTCGTGTTACCATAGCAGCTATAGAATCACCACAACAGATTGATTAGTACGGTTGTTGTGTTACCATAGCAACTATAGAATCACCACAACAGATTGATTGCTATGGTTGTCGTGTTACCATAGGCAACACCAGTAGGCACAGAAAGCCCCTTCTGGCCCATATCTATCAGCTGGCAACCACTTATAATGCCCATTCAGTCGAGTGATATAATTTGAATCGGATAAATAAACATGCATGAGTTGCTGCAATTGTTTATCTGAGAAGCAGAAAACTAAGCAGAAATTTCATTGCTTTCTAGGAGAAAAAAAATATATATTTATATTTAAGGTGCATTATCTGTAATTTTACTGTTATAAATAATGTATAATACAGCACACTTTAAGCAGTTTCATATTTTTTTACATTTAAGTTTTTAATTGTATTATTTATTTTTATTAGATTGTTAAAATTAATTAAATTTAGCTTATTTATTTCCAATTTTTGTTTCATTTTTAGCAACCTCAGTACCTAATGTTTATTTCAGTTTAACCGTATACAAACATATTATTATTATTATTATTTTTATTATTATTATTATTATTATTACTATTATTATTATTATTATTATTATTATTATTATTATTATTATTATTATTAAAGAGAGTTGCAGTGTATATGTTATTATTATTTTTATTTCAATTAAATTTTTCTAATAATTCTGTTATGGGCATATGTCGATATTATGGCTGTATTTAGATGTATTAAATAATTGTAATTTTTCCAAGACTTTGTTTCCAGTTCTCATTTGACTTTAGGTTTTTCAATAAATTTGATTTCAGTTTTAGTTTTAATTAATGGTATGACACTCGTAACGCTTGCATAGAACTCCTTAGATTAGTCGTACAAAAATTAATTAGTCATCAAGAGTGACTTGGTACAATGGTTCAAATTAAATCCATAAAGTAAGACTGCTAACCCAGTGAATAAAGGCTGTTGTAATTTCATATTTAACTTGTATTATTGTAATATTCAGAATTGACTAGTTGACCAAATAACCAGAATGATCCTCTTTCACATCCATGACATATTTAGTTATGTGAAGCACGTTTCTGATCATCTTCAGTTGAATGACAATACTGTCAGAACCGTCGACGTCTAAAGACGAGATTTAGTCTTATTTTTGGTTTGGTCTCATTTCATTAGAATAGCAATTAGGACAGAGCTGGCACTCAATAAGTTGACCTGCAGAACGCAGATGTAGGACACAGACGGAAATAGACAAGACGCCTTCGCCTTCTCCTGATGTGCTTCGTCATGCTTTTTATCATCCAAAAACATCGAGAACGAGACATCTCACATGTTAGTGTACAATTGTTGGATTATTACTAATAAATAGATGATAATCCACAAATAGGGGCGACACGGTGGCTCAGTGGTTAGCACTCATTCATTCATTTTCCTGCGGATTAGTCTCAATCTCAGAGGTCTCCACAGCAGAATGAACTGCCTACTATTTCAGCATATGTTTTATGCAGCGGATGCCCTTACAGCTGCAACCCAGTACTGGGAAACACCCATACACCCATATACATACACTACGGCCAATTTAGTTAAACAGTACCCCTGTTTGGACTGTGGGGGAAACCGGAGCACCCGAAGGAAACCCACGCCAACACGTGAAGAACATACAAACTCCACACTGATGTGCCTGAGACTCGAACCAGTAACCTTCTTGCTGTGAGGCCACAGTGTTAACCACTGAGCCACCGTGCCGCCCTTATACGTTATTTTCTAGAAAATTGATATTGTTTCCCTCAGAAACTTTTATTTTCTTGTAAAATATGGTGAGCAGATTTTGGAGATGCATTACCGTCAGATATCTTGCTTTCTTTCACAAATATATTGAAGTTTTGTTTCCTCTACAAATTTCACAAGCGCCCCCAAATGTATTGCATTGAGCAAATATTTGAAACTCTTATCTTGTCTTGTTTTATTCTTACAGATAATTTCTTCAAAGTGGAAGGAGCCAAGGACGCCTTAATATGTGGGAATGCGAGTGACGCTGGGTGAGTTTCATGTGGATCCAAAGTTTGTTTACATATGTTTGTCTTAAAGGTGACCTATTATTCCCCTTTTTACAAGACTTAAAATAAATGTCTGATGTCTCTAGAGTGTGTAGTGAACATTATCTGACATTATCTTCAGAAAGTCAAAACTCTAATAGCAGACGGCTGTTACTCACTCAGGGCCGTTTATGCTAATGAGGGAGAAATGGACACTAGTGGGCGGGGCTTTCCCTCTATACACGTACTATAGGAGAATGTCAATCAAAGTGTTTCTGCAGACTGATTTTATTAAGTTTGATTATATCAAATACAATTAATTAATGTTCACCATTAGAGGCTGGATATATTCATACACTGCTGATGCACAACTGTGTTTAAACCCCTTATAAAAGTAGTTTTCGCATAATAGGTCTCCTTTAGTTTGCACAGATATTGTTTGGGGCAAAAATTATTTATGGTAAAAATGCATTGGAATATTAAGTAAAGATCATGTTCTAGGAAGACATTTTGTCAATTTACTACTGTAAAAATATAAAAAATCAGTTTTTGATTAGGGGGCGGCACGGTGGCTCAGTGGTTAGCACTGTCGCCTCACATCAAGAAGGTCGCTGGTTTGAGTCACAGCTGGGTCAGTAGGTGTTTCTGTGTGGAGTTCGCATGTTCTCCCCGTGTTGGTGTGGATTTCCTCCGAGTGCTCCGGTTTCCCTCACAGTCCAAACACATGTGAGATAGGGGAATAGATCAACTAAATTTTCTGTAGTGTATGAGTGTGTGTGTGAGAATGGGTGTTTCCCAGTACTGGGTTGCGACTGGAAGGGCATCCACCGCGTTAAACATATGCTTGCAAGTTGGCGGTTCATCCTGCTGTGGCGACCCCTGATGAATAAAGAAACTAAGCCAAATAAAATTGAATTAATGAATAAATGGAGCTTTTGATTAATAAAATGCATCCCTAAGAACTTCATTTGAACAACTTTGCTGACGATTTTCTCAATATTTGTATTTCTCAATAGAAGTATTTGTATATTTTTGAACCCTCAGATTCTAGATATTCAATTAGGTGTATCTCAGCCAAATATTGCTCCATACTAACAATACTATCTCATACACTAATACTAATTCATCAATGGAAATATGAATTATTCAGCTTTCCAATGTTATATAAAGTACAATTTCTAAATCAGTTTAAAAAATTATACTTATGACTGGATTTGTGCTCTTATCTTAGTTTTTCCTTCAGTTTCAAGCTGATTTGAAATTGTGACACGTTAGATTTAATTCTGCATATGAATAAGGCCAAAGTCCCTTTAAGGCAAGTCATTTCACTCGGCGGCCATCTTTGAAACACCTCTCGGGCTGTATGCTCGGGCATTCAGTCTGAATGAGGAAACATCAAATTCTCCAAAACTGTTATCCAAGCTCACGGTTACATTACATATTTAGAATCAGGAGTCAAATTAAACCGTCTCATAAATTTAGTTTCTAAATGTTCGTATCAAACAAAATCTGCATATGTTCAGGTTAACCGAGCTAATGCACACATGATATGAAAGAGATCACGACACCAACCTCATTTATAGCTGTTCTACATATTATCATCCTCTGAATAATGATCGTCAGATGCTCTTCTGAAGTAATCAACAACTTGTTCTTGATGGTGAATCTCCTCCAGAAATGACAGCGACTCTTTGTTTACTAGTTTGTTAGAGTTTGAGTAGTTGTTATCAAGTGATGTGCGTTTGACAGGACGGACTGTACCTCGCGTTCGTCTCATACAGATTACAAAACCAAAAACCTTTTGTTTCTTTCATTTAAAGTACAGATGTCAAGCTTTATGTGGATATATATCTCATGTCTGTGAAGCAAATATTTGCTGAGATCTCAGGCCCCGTTTACACTAAGTGGGGTTTATTCATAAACTAATTTCGAGAGGATCACGTGCTTATGATTTATCACAGCCGGTCTCGTATTAAGCTAATCAGTATCATCCAATCATATGAGCCATAAGCTACTATAAATAACCACAGTCTTTAGTCCACTTTATCTTCATTTGGAAGAAACCCCCCCTTCCTCCCCATTCTCCTCCTTCACTATAGATCGGGCGGCACGGAGGCTCAGTGGTTAGCACTCTTAGCCCCACAGCAAGAACACTGCCAGCCCTGGTCCTGCCAGGTCGGTAGGTGTTTCTGTGAGGAGTTCGTATATTCTCCTCGTGTCCGCGTGGGTTTTCCCCGGGTTCTCCGGTTTCCTCCCACCATCCAAATATATACATCATGCATAACAATCAAGCATTTGTCTAGCCCCCTTTTTTCCTCACGTGTTCCCTTAGCTACCGCAGACGGGGAGTTCTGAGATCCACCGAGCTCAGGCTCCCCTCTCGCTCTGCAAACGGGAGGAAGCCCCGGGCTCGAGGATCCCTTGAGCTCGGGGCTCTCTCCCGGGACAGCATGCCAAACAAGCTTTTGATGAATCATCAGCTAAGTGTGAACTCTTGAATACGTTTTAGTTTGAAAACGGCATTGAAATCGTTGAACGGCGAATGAAAACGTTTTAGAATGACCGCTGAAAACACACATCACATGACCACACACACACATTCTGGCATGCACTGCAGCATGCTTTGAGCACATCTACCCATAGGAGAGCTGTGCACGTCAGACTGTTCATCTGGATCTAATCTCACTATATTTGTTAAACGTGATATTTAATTCATCTTGTCGTCTATATCTGATGACATATTCCCCGACTTTGGTCTTTTGAATCTATTACGTGTTGTTGGGTAACGTGTTTTGGCTGATCTTGGCACGTTTGACTGATTGTTTGCCTTTATTTCCTATATTGTATAAATTTATTGTACGTTATACTTTTATAATGGCCATTATTGATTATTAAAACTGATGTTCAGTGAAAGAGAGGGTGTGTTTTGTATTTTCAATGAAAATGAAAGGAGGCAGTGATGTTATAGGCTCCGTTTTGTTATGTGCATGAAGATGGCGGTCATATAAATATGCAGCTACACGCCGCCTCAACATTTTTAGTGTGTGTTAAGTTGCTAATATCACAATGAAAATAGGCAGTTCCTCATATCAGGCTTTCATTTTATTGTTAGGAAAGTGAAACAGCGTAGCCAGGGTGATGTGAATGAGGTTATACAGTACACTGTTCCCTTTGAAGATTTACCCGACATGTCCTCGGGAGTCTGTTTTTCATATCGAACTTGCGAAGGCTGAACTTACAAGAAGAGGATGCAGGACTGAACTGTGTGTGTAGGCTACTTAATATTGAGGAGAAAGCTCCAATCAGAGAGGTGAATGTCTGCAGCTCCGCCTCCGTTTTCAGATGTCTCCGTTTTCCCTCATCCACACTGAGACAGAGCAGCAGTTTTTCAGAATGAAAACGGCCTCTCCAGCGTTTCCAAAACACTCCATTTTCAGTGCTCGAAAACTCTGGCGTAGTGTGACGGATGGTGTAACCGTAGCAAAACTTATGTGTTTTAAAATGAAAACATATTAGTGTAAACGGGGCCTGAGTACGTATGTTGACCACAGAAACTGTCGTAAAAGCACACTTCAGCTTCTATCTGAAGAATCGTCAGTTTATAGCGATTGCTGATTGGTTCCTGTACTAGTAGGCGGGGCTTCATTCACCATATTGACTGTTACACTCTTCCCCATTCAAAACTAAACGAGTGACACGTCTTGTGTGCTCCGTAGTCTTTGATGAGACCTAAAAACCTGAGTCTGAGTACTGTATGTTGAAATGCATCAGATTCTTTCATACATTTGATCTGTGCCGTGCGAGTGCAAAATAAATCTGAACTGGGACATTTGAATAATAGTGTGTAAATGCGAGTTGCACCAATCAGAATTAGTCTTAAAATCAGTCAAAAATCACACAATGTACAAACATTATTAACGCAAAAATGACCAACTTCTAAACATCCAGTTGTGATTTGGGAAATGCAGTGAATGCAGCAGCTGCTAGAAAAGACCTGTTTTGGGATCAGCGAGACAGTGAGTGTGGAGTCAGACTGAAGTAAATATAGTTGTGTGTGTGTGTGTGTGTGTGTGTGTGTGTGTGTGTGTGTGTGTGTGTGTGTGTGTGTGTGTGTGTGTGTGTGTGTGTGTGTGTGTGTGTGTGTGTGTGTGTTTGTGTGTGTGTGTGTGTGTTGAGCGTCTGACTCAGCAGAACTGCATGTACATGTATGAGTCAGTGGCCTTGACTAACACACACACACACACACACACACATTCACACACACACACGCACACACACACAAAACAAGCAGACAGACGCCAATGAAGCTCTTCAGTCAAGAGCAAAGCAGAAAAAACTGTATGAGAACCGTATGACTCTACTGCTCACATCAGATCCATTCAATATTTAATCCGTTATCTAATTATCAACACAAAACCACATCAACAATCTGCTGCGTTTCATCACAAATGGCAAGTGACCAGAGCTGGCTATCACTATAAATATATCAGTTAATGAACAGTTTCCATGTTTTGTCTGTTTTGGGTTTGTTTATGGTGGTGAATTGCATTATGGGATGTTTATCTCTGCTCTGTCCACTTTTAATGTTGTAAATTCAACTCTACAGTTTAATAAAGTGACTTTTATTGACATTTCAGTAGTTTGAGATAATATAATCAATAAGAAATAATCATATCTAGAGAAATAAGTCTGTAAACTAGCAGAAAATGTGCTGCAGTTTATTACAAGGTTTCTGTAGCGTAATTTACAACACCAACCCAGACAATATAGCACTGCAGACTAATACACATGTTCACACAACTTTTCAAGGTTTAAAGTTGCTGGAGGAAAGATCAGGATCCCATAATGCAATTCAGAAGCAGAAATAAACAGGGAAAAAAAACGTGAATCACAAAATATGGAAAACTACTTATTTCTGGATATTCTTTACAGTATATTTAAATATTAAATGATTATTCAGAGTGTGATATATATAGTTATTCTGTCCATTGACTTGTCAAATTAACTTTTAACCTAATTAAACCTTAAATTGCTCTTTAAGCTAAAGGCTAGTTATATTATTATTATTCATTCATTCATTTATTTTATTTCCAGCTTAGTCCCTTTTTTAATCTGGGGTCGCCACAGCGGAATGAACCGCCAACTTATCCAGCATATATTTTACGCAGCGGATGCCCTTCCAGCTGCAACCTTTCACTGGGAAACATCCATACACACCCATTTACACACATACACTATGGGCAATTTAGCCTACCCAATTCCCCTATAGCGCATGTGTTTAGACTGTGGGAGAAACTGAAGCATCCGGAGGAAACACATGCCAACATGAGGAGAACATGCAAACTCCACACAGAAACGCCCACTGACCCAGCCGAGGCTCGAACCAGTGAACTTCTTGCTGTAAGGCAATTGTGCTACCCACTGCGTCACTGTGACACCCATTATTATTATTAATATTATATTTTGTACTGCCATCAGACAAACACACAAATCAGTTGTGATCAATTATTTAATTTAATTTAATTTAATTTAATTTAATTTAATTTAATTTTATTTTATTTTATTTTATTTTATTTTATTTTATTTTATTTTATTTTATTTTATTTTATTTTATTTTATTTTATTTTATTTTATTTTATTTTATTTTTAATTTCATTTAATTTCACATCTTATTTAATGTGATTTAATAAATGTTTTAAATGTTTTATTTTATTTATTATTTATTTATTATTATACTACTTTTAAACCATTCAAGTAGTAATATAATAATCCTAATAATAATTTTACATAGTTCAAATAGTTTTTCTAAAAAAACAAAGAAACAAAAGGATTCTTTTGACTGGTTTTGTGATGCAGGATCCACAAATCTGACCAGAATTCAAAGTTAAACTGTGTCAAACCCAATTAATCTTGATAATCTCAAAGAACTTTGATAGCGATATGTCATGTAATTAACTACAAGGGGCAACACGGTGGCTTAGTGGTTAGCACTGTGGCCTCACAGCAAGAAGGTTGGTGGTTTGAGTCCAGCTAGGCCAGTGTTTATTTCTGTGTGGAATTTGCATGTTCTCTCCGTGTTGGCGTGGGTTTCCTCCGGGTGCTCCGGTTTCCCTAACAGTCAAGACACATGCGCTATAGGGGAATTGATGAACTAAATGTGTATGTATGTGTGTGTGATTGAGTGTGTATGGGTGTTTCCCAGTATTGGGTTGCATCTGGAAGGACATCCACTGTGTAAAACATATGCTGGAATAGTTGGCGGTTCATTCCACTGTGGCGACCCCTGATAAATAAAGGAAAATGAATGAATAATTAATTACAATCAACCAAGGA
The DNA here is from genome assembly GCF_903798145.1 of Danio aesculapii. Classification (NCBI taxonomy): domain Eukaryota; kingdom Metazoa; phylum Chordata; class Actinopteri; order Cypriniformes; family Danionidae; genus Danio; species Danio aesculapii. The sequence continues at coordinate 893,216 of NC_079458.1, forward strand.
TAATCCAGAAGTGTTAATACGACAATATTTACAAAACTATCTTTATTTAAATGATCCTCAATGTCAGCTTGTAAAACATATTAACCGTAAAGCTTTTTTGTTTTGAAGAATTTTGTAAAGTTTTAGTTCATAATAAGACACAGTTTACTTTATTTACACATTTACATTTACTTTATTTACTCTCCTCACTCCAGTAAAAAAATAAATTAAAATAATATCTGGCATCTGAATCATTTTTGACTCTACAATCCCCGCTCGCTACAGTAGTGTGAACCAGCTCTAAGGAATGTCAAAGATTCTGTTGCTAATTGCTAATATTAGAGCAGCTGTCGGTACATTAAAGCGTCTGCTCATGAGGGATTTGTACAGTATGTGCTGGTGGTCATATCTACACTTACAGAAACACTCCGCTGTGGGAACCTGCCTGATAAACATACAACAGACTTAAAGTTGACCTATTATACAAGATGTACAATGCGTCTTCGATGTCTAGAGTGTGTGTGTTTCAGTTTCAGCTCATAATAGCACACAGATATATTTTCTACCTCTCTGAAACGGACCCTTTTAGGCTTTGATCCTAATTGTGGGGTTTTGGTGACTGTCGCTTTAAATGCAAATGAGACTGTGCTCTTTTCAGAAGAGGGCGGAGCTACACCTGTGTGTCAGCATAGTGGGAGATAAAACAGGACTAGTGTTGTCAGTGCTGGTCAGGTGTGCATGTGTGCTTCAGTGTCAAATAAAAGTGGCTTTGATCGTTTGTGTCAGAAAGTTTGTGTCAGAAAGATTCGATTTTTACATTGCTGGAGAAAATCAGCAGCGTTTGCCTTTTAAACGTATCGCTGCAGTGTTCTGTGGTGTTACTAGGGAGGTTTGAGTGCCTTTGATGTATTGTTTGTGATGTAATGTTTGTGGTTGCTAGGTGGTTGCTATGGTGGTTACTAGGTTACTAGGATTTTATGGTTTGTAGAAACGGCTCACTACAGTATTTAGGAGTATTTTTGCTTGTGTTTTGCTTCATGTTCAGTTCCTTCACCTTAAAAAGGAGCATTAAGTATTAAAGTATATTTGTAAAATGATTTGAATGTGTGATTTTTTTACATTAGTAATTGAGGATAAAAGCAAGTTTTATTGCCAAAAAACTTTGAAAAAGTGTCCAGCAGTAATAATAAAAATAAAAATAATAATAATAATAATAATAATAATAGGGCGTCACAGTGGCACAGTGGGTAGCACTTCGCCTCAAAGTAAGAAGGTCGCTGGTTTGAGCCTCGGCTGGGTCAGTTGGCATTTCTGTGTAGAGTTTGCATGTTCTCCCCTTGTTGGTGTGGGTTTCCTCCGGGTGCTCCGGTTTCCCCCACAGTCCAAACACATGCGATACAGGTGATTTGGGTAGGCTGAATTGTCCGTAGTGTATGAGTGTGTATGGATGTTTCCCAGGGATGGGTTGCAGCTAGAAGAGCATCCGCTGTGGCGTTCTGCTGTGGTGTTCCGCTGTGGCGACCCCAGATTAATAAAGGGACTAAGCCGAAAAGAAAGTGAATGAATGAATGATTGAATAATAATAATAATAATAATAATAATAAAAAATCACAATGACAACAACAACAACAATAATAATAATGGTAATAATAACAATAATAATAAAATCACAATAATAATAGCAATAATAATTGATAATGATTCACTTTTTATTTTTAATATATTTATTACATAAATAATTTAGGATAAAAAAAAATTATTTCCAACATGCTTTCAATCTATAAAATAAATAAATAAATAAATAAAAGAAATCGCTTTTTATTTTTAAAGTACATTTATTACATTAATAATTTTGGATGAAAAAGATTTATTCCTGAGATATTTAACCACAAACAAAGAACTTTGAGAGAGGGTTGAGCAGGAACTGTCAAAATAAAATAAAATAAAATAAAATAAAATAAAATAAAATAAAATAAAATAAAATAAAATAAAATAAAATAAAATAAAATAAAATTAAATTAAATAAAATTAAATAAAATAAAATAAAATAAAATAAAATAAAATAAAATAAAATAAAATTAAATTAAATTAAATTAAATTAAATTAAATTAAATTAAATTAAATTAAAAATAAAACATTAATTATTAAGTATAATTTATTACCAAGACATTTTATGCATGAACAAAAATCTAAAAGTGTTGAGGAACAAGCATTAAAAAATACAAAATAAATACAAAATAAATTCTATTATATTTTATTAAACATAAAATAAAAAAAATTAATTAGCTTTTTATTTTAAAAGTAGATTTATTACATTAATTATTTAATATAATGAAATAATATCACCAAGACGTTTCATGCATGAACAAAAAACTTTGAGACAAAGTGTTGAGCAGGAACTGGAATAAAAGAAAAGAAAAGAGAAGAAAAGAAAAAAGAAAATAATTAGCTTTTTTATTTTTAAAGTATATTAATTACATTATTAGATTAGGATAATAAAAAAATATTGATCATCAAGACATGTTATGCACAAACAAGAACCTTTGAGAGAAGATGCAGGACCAGTCGGCCTGTAATGTGTTTGCAGGAATCATTATCTCTCTGCCGCTTCTAGGATTTCACTCCATTTACTGGGATTTACAGTTTCCAGGCTTCAGCATCTGCAGAGTTAGACCCTTCTTCTACATTCAAATGGATAAAACATTATCATAAAAGCGACTGCTAATCGATAACGTGATATTTCCAAAATCCTTAACATTTCTGCAGTGGAGTTCAAATCTGAGCACGTGATGGAAAGCGTGTGCTTTAGTCTGAGTTATCAGGTCTTTAGAAAAATAAAATAAAATCAAAGAAATAAATAAAAAATAATTTTAAAATATATTAATAAAAATAAATAAAATAATTAGCTTTTCATTTTAAAGATATATTTATTACTTAAATTATTTAGGATAAAAAATATTTATTCCCAAGATATTTTTTTGCATTAACCAAAATACTTTGAGAAAATTGAACAGGAACAGGAACATAAGAAAATTAAATAAAATAAAATAATTAGCTTTTTATTTTAAAAGTATATTTATTACATCAATTATTAAGTATAATTTATCACCAAAACATTTTTTTATGCATGAACAAAATACTGAGAGAAAGTGTTGAGGAGGAACAGGCATAATAAAATAAAAAAATTAAGTACAACTAAATTAAATTACATAAAAAGTTAAATAAAATAAAACAAAAATTTAAAAGTAGATTTATTACAATAATCGTTTAATATAATAATAATAAAATAAATCACCAAGACGTTTTATGCATGAACAAAAACTTTGAGAGAAAGTGTTGAGCAGGAACTGGAATAAAATAAAATAATAAAATAAAATAAAAATAAATAGAAAATAAAATAAAGTAAAATAAAATAATTGTCTTTTTATTTTAAAAGTATATTTATTGCATTAATTATAATAAATAAATAATTATTGAAAAAAAACTTTGAGAGAAAGTGTTGAGCAGGAACTGGCAAAATAAAAGAAAATGAAAAAAAAAAAAAATGTAAAAGTATATTTTTGACATTAATAAATCGACATTATTATTAAATTGACATTATTAAATTATTAAAAATATTTATTTCCAAGAAATTTTAAGCATGAACAAAAAGCTTTAGGAGAAAGTGTGTGCTCTTGTCTGAGTTATTGGGTCGTTATGTGCAGGTTTCTCTGGTGTGTTTTACGACACAACCTGTAAATGTCGATTATAACATCTGGATGAAACAGAAAGTGACAAAGAACAAAACAAAAGTGTGTGTGTGTGTGTGTGCGTGTGTGTGTGTGTGTGTGTGTGTGCGTGTGTGTGTGTGTGTGTGCGTGTGTCCACCTCTGATAAAACTGAGACAAACACTGGCCTGTTAAAGCCATTGTGCTGCATTTAGAGCTTTACGAGGGTCAGCCGGGTGATTTTCGAGCTCATAATTTACAGTTTTTCTCAGTCACTTTGGTATATTTCTCAGATCAGAAATGAGTCTTTATTATTATTTACCATATCAAATGAATAAATCTTTTATAGCATAACTTATAGCAGAATTTAAGCATAATTGAATGAACTTCTGTTTAATCATCTTAAATATTAAATGCCATGATAATTCCAACATTATTAAGAAAGAGATTTTTTTTTTTTTCTAAATCAGCAAAGATAAAGAATGAGGGGTTTCCAGATCTGTGAACTCCATCACACACACACACACTGAACACAAGCTGACCAGAGCCCAAAAACTACAAGAAGACCGCTGGATTAATGCACTTAATTGCCCCCCGAGGGAAACAAACCCACACACACACACACACACACACACACACACAGCCATGAGCCACACGACCCACATATGGAGATATTCATCATATCATAACAATAATGCAAGATCATCTCTTTCACAGCGAAACACATGTGCAGATCGCAAACAGCACAGAATACACACACAACATTTACTAACTGCCTTATAGTCTATATATATATATATGTGTGTGTGTAGTACATAAATTCACATGTATAAGCGTTTACATTATTATAAAGAGACTTTATCAACACATTTCTAATCATAATAGTGTTAATAACTCATCTCTAATAACTGATTTATTTTCTCTTTGTCATGATGACATTAAATAATATTAGACTAGATATTCTTCAAGACACTTCTATACAGCTTAAAGTGACATTTAAAGGCTTAACTAGGGTAATTAGGGTAAAGTTAGGGTATTTAGGCAAGTCATTGTATAACAGTGGTTTATTCTGGAGACAATCCAAAACTAATATTGCTGAAGGGGCTAATAATATTGAGCTTAAAATGGCTTTAAAACAATTAAAAACTGCTTTTATTCTAGCCAAAATAAAACAAATAAGACTTTCTCCAGAAGAAAAAATATTATAGGAAATACTGTGAGAAATTCCTGAATCTGTTCAACATCATTTGGGAAATATCTGACAAAGATCCAAACTAACTGTGGACTTAAGCAAAAACTGTTATTTAAAAAACGAATTTCCTTTGTTCACTTGTTTTGGCAATAAAGCTTCAAAGGAAACCTAACAAGCTTCACCTTAGGCTGTTGTTTTGGATTTCTAAAGGCCTGTTCACACTGGGACACTTTTTGCTGGCAATTTTCGTCAACGTTTAAGACTGTGGGCTCTATTTTATTGATCTAGGTGTAAAGTCTGAAGCTCATGGCACAAAAGCATTAAGGGCATGTCCGAATCCACTTTTGCTATTTTAAAAACAGAAAAACACGCTCTGTGCCCTGGCGCATGGTCTAACAGGGTTGAGCTTATTCCCTTAATGAGTTATAGGTGTGTTTTGAGAATAAACCAATCAGAGTCTCATCTCCCATTCCCTTTAAGAGTCACGCCATGTTGAAATTGCTGTTTACATGGCGGACTTGAAAAAATGAAGGCTTCACTAGCGAGAAAACAGTTAAACAGCATCTGCAGCGTGAGGATAAAGAATGAGCCTCCTCCAATAGGTTTTTACTTTCACTTTCACTTTCTCTCTTTCATGGATAAGGAAACGTGTTGTACGCACAGACATCCATTAACCTACATAATTAATTTCATTTGATAAGCACGAAGATTTGCTTCAAATCTTTTTCTAAATTCAGTTTTAATTTCCAGCAAAGAAATAAATGAACAATAATAATGAAGTGTGCTCAAAACACTGAGTTATATCCAAATACACATGCTACAGTATGCCCTATATGGTCTAAAACCTGACCGGTGGACAAATCTAAGCTTGTTTTTACTAAAACATATATAAACATGCATATAATAAATACTACTGCAAATAATAATAACATTATACAAACGCAAAATGTCATGAACAAACTAAAAAAAAGCCCCCCGGGATAAAGAGCGCATGGAGGCAGTGCTTTATATAGTGTTGTAGAAAGTAATAATTTTTACTCACCCAGAGGAAACCCACACGAACATGGGGAGAACATGTAAACTCCACACAGAAACTGACCCAGCTGAGGCTCGAACCAGCGACCTTCTTGCTGTGAGGCGATCATGCTACCCACTGTGCCACCGTGATGCCCCATTTGGGAAATATTTGCAAAAGAGAAAAAAAAAATTCACATTAAGGCTAATAATTGTGTCTTCAGCATGCAGATATATTGTATAATATGGATAAAATACATAAAAATAGTCAGGTGTGTAGGCAGATATATGCATGAATAGGTTTTTTAATTGTTATTTATTTGACATGGACATCACAATTACACCGGACAACCAAATGCATTTGTTTAAGTGTTTTAGCAAACTTGCTAATTCTCAACAGCTGTCCACAGGAGGCTTGACAAAATTGACAAAATGGAACCATAGTAAAAAACATATACACAGCATTATAATTCTTTACATAACATTACTAGAGCAAAAGCAAAGGCGACATGATCCAACAAGCTAACAGTAGACTATTTGTGCAAACACTGCTGTTTTGCTTTTAACCACTTTTTAAGAACACTACTAAAAATATTTAGATCACTTTCTGATTTTAAGCTAACAGGTAAATCATTTCACTGTTTGGCTCCCTTTAGAGAAGACAGACTGACCAAATAAGGTCTTACACTTTGGCACTGGACAGTCACCATTAGCAGTTGCCCGTGTGACTCTGTGAGAGGTTTGATGCCTACTGATTAGATCACAAAACAGCATTAGTACATGATTATTTAAACATTTAAAAACCAATTTAAGATCATTAAATTGAATAAAACTATCAAAACTAAAAAGGTTATGTTTACATAAAACTTCACAATGATGCCATCGCATAGGCTTTAGGTCCATCATTTGAACTGCTTGTTTATATATTGAGTCAATAGGCTTCAATGTAGTAAAGAGGCTTGTGACCACGATGCAATGCAGTACGTCAAGTGAGAGAATATCATTGTGTGCATGTATAATTTTGCTGTATGATATGTTAAAAACTAATAAGATGAAAAGAGTTTAGACTTGGCTTAACTTTCTTACTCATATTTTTAACATGACTATCAAATTTTAAATTAATGTCATGTTGAAAACGTAATGTCATAGTGAAAACATGCTCATGTTATTAAGGTGTCCGTTGCACAGCGAGTGATTTAAATGAGAATGGAGTGTATTGTGAGCTGCAGGGATGCTGGTTTAGTTTCTCCTCAATATATGGGTCTGATCTGATAGAGTAAACGTCACCCGAGCCGTCTGTGAGACTTTAATCTGGCATGTGCTGATCAGAGCCGCCATCTGACCCCAGATCAGATCCCAGAGGAAGTAACCTTGAGTCCGTCTTGGCTCATAGGAGCGTACGAGCGACTGAAACAACACTGGGATAGGTTTACAGGGACGCAGAGATTCCCCCATCGCAGGACAGAGGCTCTGAAATAGAGCTGCGTGTCCAAACGCAGCTGCCGGAGTGACAGAATACAGCACATAACTCACTGACAGAGGGACAACACTGACCTCAGATCAGCTCAACTGACTCTTTTTGTTGTTGACAAGAACAAAAGAAGTGCGCTGCGCTTTTTATGTTGCTAAGCAACCTTAAAGTGCGCATGAAATCAAAGCTAACCATATTGATTTTGTTAGCTCACATTGCTAGTTTCGTGGTGAACTATTTATCTGTGCATGTCATTAAGGAAAAATGAAAGGGTTTGGCCTTGTAATCTTTAATTGAAATCTGAAAATGCACTTCCTGTTTGTTTTCAATCAAATTCTCAGATTATGTCTGTCTGAGGTATTGGGTGGGGCTAACATAGTTAACCACGCCCCTCCATTTGTCAGATTTGACATGGCTAATGACAACACAACACATAACTCACTGACAGAGGGACAACACTTTTTAATATCGCTAGGTCCTGTGAAGTACTTTGAAATGTGCATTTTTATTCGATGTTTGACGTAATCTCAACCAAAACACAATGAGAGGGTGGAACATTCCCCCTAGCTCCTCCCCTCTTTAAAAAAACAACCAATAGCGTTTTGTTTTATCACTGCTCTGCCATTGAGAGTGGTTGAGGTCAAGCGCATCGCATGAAAAGCAAATGAGAAGCGTCTTGAAGAGGGCGGGGCTTGTCAGACACTAGAGAGGATTTAAGGTGACGTGTTTAAAACCGTTGATCTATTTTGGTGGAAGTGACAAACTACAAGCTTTACATGTTTATATCAGGTTTACATCATCTAAACGTGAATTTTGTCACTGTGTTGGAGCACACTAGCTTATAGATATCCTAAAGACTAGCAATACTGATAATAACATCTACAAAACTTTCATTTCATGGGACCTTTAAAGTATACATGAAATCAAATCAGCAGCTCTGGCCACGTGAACAAAAGTGCCAATCTGGTGGAGAAGTTTTTTAAGCGGCGCATCGAGGTGCATGCTCACATTGGCTTCCTTTGTTTAGTGACGAGGTGTTAAACGTTGACCAAAATTGTGAGCAAAAAGTGTGAACAGGCCTTTAAAAAATCCAAAACAACTGCCTGAGGGGAAGTTTGCTAGGTTTCCCTTGAAGCTTTGAGGGAAAGCAATGCATCTATTTTGTGCACAGGATGTCTGATGCTTTTAAAGTAAATAATTTGTCATTTTTATTGTATAAAACAGGGGTAGGGAACCACATGTGGCTCTTTCACCAAAAATATATGGCTCTCCAGCTATCTCTCTTCAATAATATTGTAAAGTTTAAAAAATCATAGACTAGAACTCAGTTTCCTATTGAAAATACAATTGTAATTCCCTTTATATCACATTTTTACAGCAAAATAAATAAACTCAGTTTACAATAAATGGACATTTCAACTAATGCTCATGTGTGGCCCTGTGGTTTAACATTGTGTGAGTTAACATTGAGTGGCGAGGGCAAAAAGAAAAGAAAAAAATTCTATTCATGGTTGTTCATGGACATAAATGAAGGTTTTGTTTATAAATAAATAAACAAAATATTTAAAAAGGTTTTGTCATTTACACACACCCCAATGGCTCTTTAAAAATGCATTTGATAAAAAGATCTGGAATGGCTCTTTGCTAAAAAAAGGTTGCTGACCCCTGGTATAAAAGATAGGGCAGCATGGTGGCTCAGTGGTTAGCACTGTGACCTCACAGCAAAAAGGTTGCTGGTTTGAGCCCTGGCTGGGCCAGTTGGCATTTCTCTGTGGAGTTTGCATGTTCTCTCTGTGTTGGCGTGGGTTTCCTCCCGGTGCTCCTGTTTCCCCCATAGTCCAAACACACGTGCTATAGGGCAGTGTTTCCCAACCCTGTTCCTGAAGGCACACCAACAGTACACATTTTCAACCTCTCCCTAATTAAACACACCTGAATCAACTTATCAGAACATCAGAAGACACTCCAAAACCTGAAGTTAATGGGTCAGAAAAGGGAGACATCCAAAATATGTACTGTTGGTGTGCCTCCAGGAACAGGGTTGGGAAACACTGCTACAGGGGAATTGATGAGCTAAATTGGCCGTCGTGTGTGAGTGTGTGTGTGCGCAGGAGTGTGTGTGGGTGTTTCCCAGTACTGGGTTGCGGTTGAAAGGGCATACGCTGCAAAAATTTATACTGGAATGATTGGCAGTTCATTCCACTGTGGTGGCCCCTGATAAATAAGGGACAAAGCTGAAGGAAAATGAATGAATGAATAGATAAAAGTTTTTGCTTAAGTCCACAGTTAGTTTGGATCTGCTTTAAATATTTCCCACATGATGTTAAACAGATTCAGGAAATTTTCACAGTATTTCCTCTAATATTTGTTCTTCTGGAGAAAGTCTTAATTGTTTTATTTCAGCTAGAATAAAAGCAGTTTAATTTTGTTTAAAGCCATTTTAAGGTCAATATTATTAGCCCCCTTAAGCAATATTAGTTTTGGATTGTCTCCAGAACAAACCACTGTTATACAATAACTTGCCTAATTACGCTAACTTTACCCTAATTAACCTAGTGAAGCCTTTAAATGTCACTGTAAGCTGTATAGAAGTGTCTTGAAGAATATCTAGTCTAATATTATTTACTGTCATCATGACAAAGAGAAAATAAATCAGTTATTAGAGATGAGTTATTAAACTATTATGATTAGAAATGTGTTGAAGAAATCTGCTCTCTGTTAAACAGAAATTGGGGAAAAAATAAACAGGAGGGTGAATACTTCTGACTTCAACAGTATCATAAACACTGCACACACTACTGTCTTAGTGTGGTGTGTGTGAGTGTATGTATTGCTCCAGAAAGGCAAGCGCTGTGTATATCAGCACTGGGGCTCCGCGGCCCCGTCCGGATGGAAGTGAAGTGGCCCCGTCCATTATCACGTCCTTCAGGGACACGCAGAGGTGTGTGTGTGAGCGATAGTGTCCGTCACACGCACCCTCACACTTCCAGCATGCCAGTCTGCTGAGAGCACAGACGGGCACACACACCGGCCACTGGCGCCAACACACTCTCACTGCCACGGCGCAACGAAAACTAACATCATCCACACATCAGATAATATCGCTTTTGATATTATTGTTTCTTTACTAGTGAGTGCAGGATGATGTAGTTCAGGGGTTCTCAGAACTGCTTCAGTCATATTTTCCAGTGGACTCAATTCTTGTAGTTACCAGCCACTGCCAGCATTTTAGGAGGATTTTCAACTAAATTAGACAATAATAAAAAAGTTTAACACACACACACGCACGCACGCACGCACGCACGCACACACACACACACACACACACACACACACACACAAATACACACACACACACACACATACACACACACACACACACACACAAACACACACATACACACACACACACACACACACACACACACACACACACACACACACACACACACACACACAACAAACAAACACACACACGCACGCAGTTCAGTGGCTGTCATATTGTCCAGTGAACATGAACTCTTTCCTCAGTGTTTATTTATTTATTTTATTTTATTTTATTTTATTTTATTTTATTTATTTATTTTATTTTATTTTATTTATTTTATTTATTTATTTATTTATTTATTTATTTATTTATTTATTTATTTATTTATTTTCTTCATGTCTTCATGTTTTATAATCACTTGAATGCTGTTACGTTTCATCAAAAAATTTAATATATACAGTAATATATAGTGTACGTTCCAGATATATAGTAAACAATGACACACACAAACTGCTCAGCATAAATGAGTACACCCCCTTTTAAATATTAATATTTTTATCCATTTCTCAGTGAATATAGACAACAATATTTGGTGCATTTAAACAAAATATTAATATTTATGTGATATTTGTGTCTTTTTTCATTTATAATCACACAACAAATTAGGAAAAAGTAACAATTTTTATTCACCTGTAAAAAGAAAAGGGAAGGGAAGGAAAATCACAACTCGCTTAAGCTAGATAAGAAAACATAATGGAATAAAACGCTCAAATCAAGAATTACTATTAAAAATTATCAGCTTTAATGATGCTCAGGATGGCATAACTCAGAGTTTAAATGCATCATCAAATAATCATTCATTCATTTCCCTTTAGCTCTATTTCAGGGGTGGCCACAGCGGAATGAACCGCCAACTATTCCAGCATATGTTTTTTGCAGCAGATGCCATGCCAGCTGCAACCCAGTACTGGGAAATGCCCATACACACATTCACTCACACACTCATACACTAGGGCCAATTTAGTTCATGAATTCCCCTATAGCGCATGTGTTTGGACTGTGGGGGAAACAGGAGCACCCGGAGGAAACCCACGCCAACACGGGGAGAACATGCAAACTCCACACAGAAACGCCAACTGACCCAGCCGGGACTCAAACCGGCGACCTTTTTGCTGTGAGGCCACAGTGCTAACCACTGAGCCACCGTGCCGCCCCATCAAAAAATCATAAGCTATAATATACGGTTTTGTCTTTTGTTTTTCAGGAAATGTCCGGATGGATTTGAATGCTTGAAGACGGGCAGAAACCCGAACTACGGCTACACCAGCTTCGACACCTTCGGATGGGCTTTTCTGTCTCTCTTCAGACTCATGACTCAAGATTACTGGGAAAACCTCTACCATCACGTCAGTATTCACACACATTACCTGATGCTCAGTTTACGCTCAGTATGGATGACTGTATAGATGCAGTCCTCCAAGCTCATGATGGAGTCAGACACAATATTCATTCTGTTTCCACTGCAGCATGAGCACATATTCTATACTGGACATTATTGAAGGTTCAGTGAGCAGACTTTAGTCTCAGCAGAGTCAGACCTTACTCTACTAGTTAAATCATTCAAAATCAAGACATGATCATATTTTATTGTGCTCAAATAAGCCTCATCTAGAGGCCTTTACCTTTCATATAATCCACTTCTGATACCAAATGATCAACTAAAAGTCAAGATATGTGTTGTTCCTAAAACTTGGATAGGCCAGACTTTTGTCAGGTAGTGTATATATTTTGAACCTTTGACCAGTAGTGATTATGAATATACATTTTTATTAACATTAAAAATGTAATTTTATGCAAAGTACTCATAGTATACATGCAGAAACTGAGCTTTAATTAATCAGATTTCCTCCATCGATTAGGTTGTTGGCGATTCAATCCAAGATAATCTGAGACATGTTTGTTTATCAGCCTGGAAAATGCAGATCTGTGAACGATCATTTATCAGCCTGACAAACTGTGTGTGTGTGTGTGTGTATGTGTGTGTGTGTGTGTGTGTGTGTGTGTGTGTGTGTGTGTGTAAGATAATGGCTGTTTCTCAATTCCAAGAAGACAGAGAACGGGCTTATGTTCTTTTGGAGACCGGTCTTGCAAGTTGTCCTCGGTGGAACGAACTCGGGTAAA
>NC_079458.1:911027-956027 GCF_903798145.1 Danio aesculapii
CCATGATGTACACTGTCAAATGCCTTCTCCAAGTTCACAAAATGTGGACTTCAGCCCTCGAGCACCTAGTGAGGGTAAGGAACTTGTCTAGTGTTCAAATGGACTGGATGCATTGTTCCTCCTGGATCCAAGTTCAACCATTGGCCGGATCCTTCTCTAAAGTACACTGGCTTAGACTTTTCCCAGAAGTGTGATCCCCCTATACTTGGAAGTCACCCTCTGGTCCCCCTTCTTAAAAATTGGAACCACCACCCCAGTTGCCCAGTCTAGAAGTAATGTCCTTGACCACCATGCGATATTGTAGAGACGTGTCAGCCAAGACACCTCGACAACATCTAAACAGTTGAGGTACACAGGTTTGATTTCATCCACCCTTCTGCTTTGCCATTGCAGAGCTTGCTAACTTCCTCATAGACTTCAGCTTGGGAGATGGGTGAGTCCACCCCTGCATCCCCGTCTCTGCTTCCTCAATAGACGAGATGTGAGTAGGATTGAGGAGATTGTCTAAGAATTCCTTGGCCTGTCGAGACCCATCAGCTGCCTTGAGAGTTCTACAAGCCAACCAAGCCTGATAGGACTCCTTCTTTAGCTTGACGGCATCTCTTACTTCTGGTGTCGAAACTTGGGTTTGTGGATTGCCACCTCAACAGTCTCCACAGGCCTTACAGCCACAGCTCCCCACAGCCGCAACAACAATGGAGTAGGAGAACATGGACCACTGGGTCTCAATGTTTCCAGCCTAACTCGACCTCCAGTCTAAGCTGCCCTGATGCCATGTGCACTGATGGACACCTTTATGCTTGAACATAGTATTTGCTGGACAAACTGTGACTAGCACAGAAGTCCAACAACAGAATACCACTCGGATTCAGATCAGGGAGGCCATTCCTCCCAACCACACCTCTAACACTGTCATTTGTGCCAAGTAGAACAAAAGAGTCCCCACTCTGAGCACCTTCCAGCAGTCCTAACAAGGACTCACAGAAGTCCGGCTACTCTGCACTGGTGTTTGACCCATAAACACAAACTACATTGAGAGATCTATCCCTGACCCAAAGGTGCAGGGAGGCGACTCTCTCTTTCACTGGGGAAAACTCCAACATGTGGCAGCTATATAAAAAAAGCCCACCCTAGCCCGCTGCCTCTCAACCTGGGCAACTTCAGAGTAGAAGAAAGTTCGGCCCTTCTCTAGAAGTTGAGTTCCACAGCACAAACTGTGCGTGGATGTGAGCCTGACTCTCTCTGGTCGGTACCACTCAACCTCCCACACAAGCTTGGGCTCCTTCCCTCCCTGTGAGGTGACATTTCATGTGCCAAGAGCCAGTTTCTGTGTCTGACGATTGGGTCATTGTGGTACTGACCTTCAAACGCTGCCCATTCCACAATGCATTGACCCCTTGTGTCTCCTCCTGGAGGTAATGGGTTTTGCAATCCTCTATGTTGTTTGACTCATAGGGGTTTTTTGAGCCGCATTTAGTCTCACCTATAACCTAGGAACTTTTTGGATTGAGAGACTCTACCAGGGGTATTTAGGACTTTTTTTGATTGGGAGACCCTACCAGGGCGATTTAGGACCTTTTTGCCTTGAGAAAGCCTACCAGGGGCATTTAGTTTCTGACAACATAGCTCTTAGGATCACTCAGCCAGTCAAACCCCATCCACCATGATAAGTTGGCGGTTCATTAAGAAGAATCTCATCATAACACATATTTTTGACCAAAATTTTAGGACAGAAAATCAAATTCTCCTTTACTGACTTGCATGTCTGCCGTGTTTCTCCAGCAAACACACTCTCTGCTGGTGCGCACCCTGTCTCTGCGGGCCCGAAGAGAGAGCGCGGTCAGCATCTTCAACTTCCGGCCGGTCAACAAGGACTCGGAGCTGGACTTTGCAGATGACGAGTTCAGCAATCACGGAGACTCAGATAGCCGTGGCGGCGCTCTGGCTCTGCCCTGGAGTCGCAGACGCACCAGTGCTCAGAGCTCCTGCAGCCACAGCTCACAGTTCTTCTTCCCCAGCTTTAACATCAACGGCAAACTGATGGTGGCCGTGGAGCAGAACGGCATCTCCAGCCAGGGGCCACTGACCCCGATGACCCCTTTGACCCCGCTGCCCGCCTGCACCATGGAGAAGCTCAAGGAGGAGAGTGTGAGTCCTACACACACACACACACCGGAGGAACCTGTAGATCAGTGGTCCTCGGTTCCCTCTGCCCTGCACATTTTATATGTCTTCCTTACTTAACACACCTGATTCAGATCAACTCATTAACAGAGAGATCCATGAACTAATCCTTGTGTGCCAAATAAGAGACATACAAATGTGCAGGGCAGGGGGAACCAAGACTAACAACAACAGGACAGATGTACTGTAGATAAAGAACCACTGCTGGACGATACTCAGAGTAGTCCATTTCACAATTGTTAGCAGAGAATTTAAAGGTAATGCATGGAATTTTGCCAAATTGAAAAATGAGTAGTAATGAGTAGTAATATTAATATTATTACATATTTCTACATTTGTATTTATATATTTATTTTTATTGCTATTACTATTATTATTACATTATAAAATTTAATTATGTATATTATACAATTGTTATATTTATTATCAATAATAATAATAATAATAATAAAAATTTCTCATAATGCATATATATTTATTTTTGCTATTAATAATAATAATAATTTCACATAATGCATATATATTATTTTTGCTATTAATAATAATAATTTCACATAATGCATATATATTTATTTCTGCTATTAATAATAATAATAATTTCACATAATGCATACATATTTATTTCTGCTATTAATGATAATAATAATAATTTCACATAATGCATATATATTTATTTTTGCTATTAATAATAATAATAATTTCACATAATGCATATATATTTATTTCTGCTATTAATAATAATAATAATTTCACATAATGCATATATATTTATTTTTGCTATTAATAATAATAATAATTTCACATAATGCATATATATTATTTTTGCTATTAATAATAATAATTTCACATAATGCATATATATTTATTTCTGCTATTAATAATAATAATAATTTCACATAATGCATATATATTTATTTCTGCTATTAATAATAATAATAATTTCACATAATGCATATATATTTATTTCTGCTATTAATAATAATAATAATTTCACATAATGCATATATATTTATTTCTGCTATTAATAATAATAATAATTTCACATAATGCATATATATTTATTTCTGCTATTAATAATAATAATAATTTCACATAATGCATATATATTTATTTCTGCTATTAATAATAATAATAATTTCACATAATGCATATATATTTATTTCTGCTATTAATGATAATAATAATAATTTCACATAATGCATATATATTTATTTTTGCTATTAATAATAATAATAATTTCACATAATGCATATATATTTATTTCTGCTATTAATAATAATAATAATTTCACATAATGCATATATATTTATTTTTGCTATTAATAATAATAATAATTTCACATAATGCATATATATTATTTTTGCTATTAATAATAATAATTTCACATAATGCATATATATTTATTTCTGCTATTAATAATAATAATAATTTCACATAATGCATATATATTTATTTCTGCTATTAATAATAATAATAATTTCACATAATGCATATATATTTATTTCTGCTATTAATAATAATAATAATTTCACATAATGCATATATATTTATTTCTGCTATTAATAATAATAATAATTTCACATAATGCATATATATTTATTTCTGCTATTAATAATAATAATAATTTCACATAATGCATATATATTTATTTCTGCTATTAATGATAATAATAATAATTTCACATAATGCATATATATTTATTTTTTGCTATTAATAATAATAATAATTTCACATAATGCATGTATATTTATTTTTGCTATTAATAATAATAATAATAATTTCACATAATGCATATATATGTATTTTTGAAATTAATAATAATAATAATTTCACATAATGCATATATATTTATTTTTGAAATTAATAATAATAATAATTTCACATAATGCATGTATATTTATTTTTGCTATTAATAATAATAATAATAATTTCACATAATGCATATATATTTATTTCTGCTATTAATGATAATAATAATAATTTCACATAATGCATATATATTTATTTCTGCTATTAATAATAATAATAATAATAATTTCACATAATGCATATATATTTATTTTTTGCTATTAATAATAATAATAATTTCACATAATGCATATATATTTATTTTTTGCTATTAATAATAATAATAAATGTGTATATAATAATAATAACAAGTTTTTTTTCAAATCCTTAAACACTGAATTATCATTTGCTAATAAAAACTATATATATTTTTTTATTGCAAACTCTAACTTATTAAAATTATCAAATTTCAATACTGTATATACTCTCCAACATATATATTGTTTTTTACAAAATAACATTATGCTTATAATAGGCAGAGGACATGTGTACAGTAATGATGCTTTGATCTGTTGTGGTCAGACAGTGAGTGTCAGCAGTCTGAGTGAGGGTTAGTCGTGGTCCAGCAGGTTAAACTGAGGGTTAAAAGCTCTCAGAAACGCCTCGTCTACATGCATATAAGTGCTCATGTCTCTCATATATTCATATAACATCCGTCTCTTTGATAATATGCATTATGCTCTTGCCTTCTGACCACTTCTTTCTTTTAGCGGCAGACTGAAAACCTGCTGTGTAATGATGAGTGTTATATAAGACCCTCCTGCGCTCCTCAAACGTCACCTGCTATCATTCTAACACAGAGACTTATTTATTGTAATTTAATAGCTCTGCTCTAATGATGGATTTTTGTTGTCTAGACATTTTGCTTTTGTGAGCTAATGAGCCCAAAGTAGCACTAATTTAATGATTTTACAATACTGAAGTTATTAAGGAGATTGCAATGGAGTTCATTGTAAAGGACCTCATATTTCACTGCAGAAGGGAATTATTAAAATAAGAAATTATATTTAGCGTTTAAAATAAAAAATAAAAAGATTTAAGATGCTCACATGAAATTAAATTTGTTTATAATACAAAATCAAAAATGTATATAAATATTAATATATAATTAAAAAAGGAATATATTTATTTATGCAAATTATAATATCATTTATATGTGTGTATGTATGAGCACATACATGTTCATATGAAATATTATACATATTATGAACAATATAGTATAAATCCTGCATGTCCTGGGTAAATACATAAATAGTTTTTAATTATGTAATAAAATAAAACTATATTTCGATATGCAAATTAAACAATTTAAATATACATATATTTATAATTTTATTTCATTCAGATTTTAAAATGCATCCTGAACATATCGTGAACAAGCATATAGAGCTCTCTCTGTATTTTAGCTGCAGATGCACAGTACAGGCGTGTTGAAATGTGAAATATAATGGAAGCATGAGTCAGTGGTACAGTGGCAAGTCTGAGAGTGTGATTGCAGAGAGACGTCGCTCTTGATTTTTCGCTGGAAACACAATTACTCTTCCCAGAACGCCATGTTATCAGTGCACTCGACGCCGCTGATCCGAACATGAAGCACTTCAGACGCACACTTCACACTTTATTATTATCAGTGTGCGTCAAAACATCGAATTAATGAGAAATGGTTATTTATATCAAAGTGAATATGAAATAATTACATTAAAATTATTATTAATATTATCATTCATTATGCATATAATGTTTTTGATGTTGTGCTCTAATGATTTTTAATTTAGATTTGTGCCAAAATAAAAGATATAAAAAAAAAAAAAAAAAGGTTACACTTTACAATAATATTGCAATAATGTTAGTTAATTTATTTACTAATGTGAACAAACAACAAACAATACATTTGTTACAGCATTTATTCACCTTTCTTGATGGAAATAAAATTAGTATTCATTGTTAGTTCATGTTTACTCACAGTGCATTAACTAATGTTAGCAAGCATGAAATTGAATGTTAATAATGCATTAGTGAACGTTGCTTTAATATTAATAAATGCGTTAATTATAAGATCATGTTAAAAATACATTAACTAATACAACCTTATTGTAAAGTGTGACCAATATAATATAATATAATATAATATAATATAATATAATATAATATAATATAATATAATATAATATAATATAATATAATATAATATAATATTAGTAATATAATATAATATAATATAATATAATATAATATAATATAATATGATATAATATAATATAACATAGTAATATAATATAATATAATATTAGTAATATAATATAATATAATATAATATAATATAATATAATATAATATAATATAATATAATATAATATTAGTAATATAATATAATATAATATAATATGATATAATATAATATAATATGAATATAATATAATGTAATACAATATAATATGAATATAATATAATATAATATGAATATAATATAATATGAATATAATATAATATAATATGAATATATAATGTAATACAATATAATATGAATATAATATAATATAATATGAATATAATATAATATGAATATAATATAATATAATATAATATGAATATAATATAATGTAATACAATATAATATGAATATAATATAATATAATATGATATAATATAATATGATATAATATAATATAACATAGTAATATAATATAATACAATATAATGTAATATAATATAATATAATATAATATAATATAATATAATATAATATAATATAATATAATATAAAATAATATAATATAATATTATATAATATAATATAACATAGTAATATAATATAATATAATATAATATAATATAATATAATATAATATAATATAATATAATATAATATAAAATAATATAATGTAATATAAAATAAAATAAAATAAAATATAATGTAATATAATATAAAATAATATAATATAATATAATATAATATAATATAATATAATATAATATAATATAATATAATATAATATAATATAAAATAATATAATATAATATAATATAATATAATATAATATAATATAATATAATATAATATAATATAATATAATATAATATTAGTAATATAATATAATATAATATAATATAATATAATATAATATAATATAATATAATATAAAATAATATAATATAATATAATATAATATTAGTAATATAATATAATATAATATAATATAATATAAAATAATATAATGTAATATTAAATAAAATATAATGTAATATAATATAAAATAATATAAAATAAAATAATATAATATAATATAATATAATATAATATAATATAATATAATATAATATAATATAATATAATATAATATAATATAATATAATATAATATAATATAATATAATATAATATTCATTAATTTTCCTTCAGCTTAGTCTTTATTTCAGGGGTCTTCACAGCAGACTGTACCGGGGCAAGCATTTGTTTTAAGCACCAGATGCCCTTCCAGCCGCAACCCAGTACTGGGAAACACCCATATATACTCACTCACACACGTATACACTACAGCCAATTTAGTTTATTAATACCCCTATAGTGCATGTGTTAGGACTATAGGACTGTGGGGAAAACCGGATCACCCGGAGGAAACCCACGCCAACACAGGGAGAACATGCAAACTCCACACAGAAACATCAACTGACCCAGCCGGGACTCGAACCAGCAATCTCCTTACTGTGAGGCCACAGTGCTAACCACTGACCCATATTTAAAATAAAATAAAATAAAATAAAATAAAATAAAATAAAATAAAATAAAATAAAATAAAATAAAATAAAATAAAATAAAATAAAATAAAATAAAATAAAATAAAATAAAATACAAATCATATAAAATAAAATAAAAAAAATAAAAATCATATAAAATAAAATAAAATAAAATAAGATAAAAATAAAATAAAATAAAATAAAATAAAATAAAATAAAATAAAATAAAATAAAATACAAATCATATAAAATAAAATAAAAAAAATAAAAATCATATAAAATAAAATAAAATAAAATAAGATAAAAATAAAATAAAATAAAATAAAATAAAAATCATATAAAATAAAATAAAATAAAATAAGATAAAAATAAAATAAAATAAAATAAAATAAAAATCATATAAAACAAAATAAAATAAAATTAAATAAAATAAAATAAAATTAAATTAAATTAAATTAAATTAAATTAAATTAAATTAAATTAAATTAAATTAAATTAAATATAAAATCATATAAAATAAAATAAAATAAAATATGATGTAATGTAATATAATGTCATAAAACAAAATAAAATATAGGCGAAGCAATGGCGCAGTAGATAGTGCTGTTGCCTCACAGCAAGAAGGTTGCCGGTTCGAGCCTCTGCTGGATCAGTTAGCATTTCTGTGTGGAGTTTGCATGTTCTTCCTGCATTCGTGTGGGTTTCCCCCGGGTGCTCCGGTTTCCCCCACAAGTACAAAGACATGCGGTACAGGTGAATTGGGTATGCTAAATTGTCCGTAGTGTATGAGTGTGTATGGATGTTTCCCAGAAATGGGTTGTGGCTGGAAGGGCATCCGCTGCATAAAACATTTGCTGGATAAGTTGGTGGTTCATTCTGCTGTGGCAACCCCGGATTAATAAAGGGACTAACCTGAAAAGAAAATGAATGAACGAAAATAAAATAAAATAAAATAAAATAAAATAATAGATTCTATAATTTCACATTCACTATACTTTGTCATGTCAATTCTTCTCAGCAATCCAAAACTGCAATTATTTAAACTGAAAGATGACTATTTGTTCTCTACTGAATCTCAGTGCTTTGTGTAGAAAGTTTTCTGGATATTGAACGTGTGTTTTTTCTTCCCTTCGTGGGGTGAAACGCAGTACATTCATGGTTTTGAGGCATTTCTATGAAGCGGAAGTTCTGCGTCATGCTGGAGCTTCTGAATTACTCAGAAAACTGTGTGATGGAGACCCTGTTGTCTTGGCGATGTAGTCATGGTAACACAGCAACAGATGTTGAATAAGAGTTGACGAGACACACACACACAGAAAGAGAGAGTAACGCACACGCAGCCACACACACACACACACACACACACACACACACAGTGGTGTTTCCCTCAGCAGGAGTGGGTGTTTATGGTGGGCCGTTGTCAGTTTCTCCTGCGTCATTCCTCTGATTACCTGCGATCAAAAACACATTATATAATCAGAGGGTCGTTGTTATACACACACACGCACACACACACACGCACACACACACACTATATCATTGACTCAAAGGCCTCACATTAAAACAATTAAAAGAGGCAAACGCTTAACAAAGCGGATGAGAAAAATCAAGGCATTTCCCCAAACAGCCATTACCACTGAAGACGTCTGCTGCTCGGGTTAACAGATGCTTTTATTAGGCTTTTGTTTTGCTCTGAAGAGAATCGATTTATAAATGCCATCATGAGTGTGTGTGCACGCGCCTTTTAGCAAAGTCAGTATATTATATCAACGTCAGCTTTATTGTCAGTTAAAGAAATAAAATTGACAATAAAAAAGCTCAAATATTTGTAATAATTATATCAAATCGTTATGCATGACTATAGTGTTACTATTATTCATTGTGCATATAATGCAGGATTTTTATTGTCAATTTTACATCTTTCTACAGACAAACAGAGAGTTGAAATTATGGTAATGAGCTCAAAGCTTAATAGACATCATATACAGTGCTCAGCATATACTGGATAAGTCCCACATGGAAAGAACTTATGTGAGGATATATGCACATATATAAAACCTAAATGCAGCATATATGCACATATGATAATATATACGTTGCATGTATGCGTATATATCTATTCATTCTTTTCTTTTAGGCTTAGTCCCTTTATTAATCAGGGGTCGCCACAGCGGAATGAACCGGCAACTTATCCAGCATATGTTTTATGCAGCGGATGCCCTTCCAGCTGCAACCCATCTCTGGGAAACATCCATACACACTCACTCACACTCATACATTACGGACAATTTAGCCTACCCAATTCACCTGTACCGCATGTCTTTGGACTGTGGGGGAAACCAGAGCACCTGGAGGAAACCCACGCGAACGCAGGGAGAACATGCAAACTCCACACAGAAACGTCAACCGACCCAGCCGAGGCTCAAACCAGCGACCTTCTTGCTGTGAGGCAACAGCACTACCTACTGTGCCACTGCGTTGCCCCTATGCATATATATATATATATATATATATATATATATATATATATATATATATATATATATATATATATATATATATATATATATATATATATACACACACATACACCACGTATAGGCAAAATTGAGGTGCATATATGTGCCTATACAGGCCATATAGGTCTCCTGTATTGCATCTTTATATCCACATATAAGCCCTATATGTACATACATGATATGTCTCCTATATGGCTCATATCTCAGTTTTGGCAACTGTCATACATGATGCCCAGCTGATATATTATATTATCAAGGCAATAACTAAGAACAAAAAAACAATGCAAAAGACGTATGTATGTGCAAACACTTAACATTGGTATCACATGTAATTGGCATGTTATGGAATTTAACTATGGCAAATAAGTGAGAGCCAGCACGGAAAGTGCCTATATAAACATATATGTTTTAATAAAGGTTTTGACATAGGTTTTTTATATATGTGACATATATAAAATTGGCTGTTTTCCTATATTGTATGTTTGTGAAATTTTTACAGTCAATTCTACATTTTTTACAGACGTACAGTATAGAGAGTTGAAATGATGTTACTCTTAGGGTGCTTTCACACCTAGACTTTTGTTTCGGAACCGGTCTCGTTTTACACAGCACGGTTCGTTTGGCATATGTGAATCCAGCAATTGCACTCAGATCCGCGCCAAATCAATCGGACCGAGATTGCTTGAATGAGGTGGTCTCGGTTGGATTGAAACGAACTCGGGAGTGGATCGATTGTAGTGAGAAATCACTACGATCCGAGCCCGGCTATATCACAGTGTATCATGGATATGTCATAGGCATATATACGGCTATATGAAGAGAGAATTATGAGAAGGGAGGGATGTCATTCCGGTAAATGTGTGTTTCATGTAAAAACCTATAATGCATAAGCCAACTGCTATGTATGAGAAAGACTTACCTCTGATTTATACTTGGTGACGATGTCTGTGGGTGTCATCATTAAAAATGAAAGCGCAGCTCTTCGCTTATGATGTCTTTATTGCTCATCATCATAGATTAAAATAAGGACGCATGACAGCTGAGCGGGACTCTGCAAAATAAACCCTGAAACTCTGACCAGTGTGAGGAGAGTTTACTCACACGTGACTTGTGTTAGCTCTTTTGGTCTGTTTAGAAACTTTGCCGTGTGAAAGCGAACCGCACCAAGAACAAGGAGCAACATTGTAACAATTGTAATTCCTGTTTCGGAACAAATGAATCGATTCACAGGTGTGAAAGCACCCTTAGATTCTATGTTAGATTCTATGATGCAAGAGGAATGTAAATATATAAAAATGAATCATAACACAGTGTTTGCTGAAGCATATCAAGAGAGCTGAATAATAGAGAGTGTTTAGGGTTCATAAAACATCCTCGGAGACATTCACACAGAATTTGCATCTAAAAACATGAGACGCAAGCGCTCATTTAAATATATTTAAAAATAGAAAAGCTCCCCGCCGTCATATAAAACATGCTACCTTGCTACTGTAAACAACACTTTCCCTTCTCCGATTGGTCCACTGCAACCTGAAAACAATGTGCTTAAGTCATTCAGTATAAAAATAAAATAAAATTAGGTAATGTAACTTGTTTATAAATATTTTAATAAACATATTTTGTTTATTTACTACACTTTTATAAGTTTTTGCATACATTATTCAGTATATTGTGCATTTCCAGACGTTATTAATGTTTACCATGCGGCGTGGTTGCGCAATGGGTAGCGCTTTCGCCTCATAGCAAGAAGGTCGCTGGTTCGAGCCTTGGCTGCCATTTCTGTGTGGAGTTTGCATGTTCTCCCTGTGTTGGCGTGGATGCTCCGGATGCTCCGGTTTCCTCCACAATCCAAACACATGCGCTGTAGGGGAATTGGGTAGGACTAAATTGTCCATAGTGTATGAGTGTGAATGAGAGTGTGTGGGTGTTTCCTGGTGCAGTGTTACAGCTGGAAGGGCATCCGCTGTGTAAAACATGTGCTGGATAAGTTGGCGGTTCATTCCACTGTGGCGACCCCTCATTAATGAAGGGACTAAGCCGAAAAGAAAATGAATGAATGAATGTATTGTGTGTTTACAATGTTTTACTAGTACCCCACAGTCGCATTAACAAATCACGTTCAAATTTTTGTGCGTGTTTGTGTGTGTGTCTGTGTGCGCGCGTGTGTGTGCGTGTAAAAAAACAACCAATTGAATTGAATTTTAAATTTTGAATTGAATTTTAAATTTTGAATTGAATTTTAAATTTTGAATTGAATTTTAAATTTTGAATTGAAACCAACTGAAATGTTTTATTCTATAAACTCTGCAGGGCCAGAACTCCTCCAATGAGCTGAGCAGTATGCTGCTGCCCCAGCTGCCCCCGGAGGGCCGAGACCGAGCCCTGAGCGCAACCAGCTACATCACTGACGCCATGGAGGGTGAGACAGACACACAACACAACAAAAGATAACACAGAAAAAACACAACACAGCATAACACAGGACAACACAACATAGCATGACACAGCACAGCATAACACAACGTAACACAGCACAAGACAACACAGCAAAGCACAGCCCAGCCAAACACAACACAATACAGGAAAGCACAGCACACACAACACAAACATAGTACAGCTCAGCACAACATATCACAGCAAAGTACAGCACAATACAGGACAGCACCGCACAACATAACACAGCACAACAACACAGCAAAGCACAGCACAGGACAGCACAGGATAACACAGCCCAGGACAACACCGCTCATGACAACAAAACTGCATAGCACAACACAGCATAACATAACATAACATAACATAACATAACATAACATAACATAACATAACATAACATAACATAACATAACATAACATAACATAACATAACATAACATAACATAACATATAGCACAGCACTGCACTGCACAGCACAACACAACAGCAAAGCACAGCACAATACAGGACAGCACAGGACAGGACAACAAAACACAAAACAGCACAGGACAACACAGCAAAGCACAACACAACACAACAGCAAACCATAGCACAATACAGGACAGCACAGCACAACACAACACAACACAGCTCAGGACAACAAAACACAAAATAGCACAGGACAACATAGCACAGCACAACAGTACAATACAACACAGCACAACACAACATAACACAGGATAACACAGCACAGGACAGCACAACACAACATAACACAGGACAATACAGCACAACACAACACAGGACAATACAGCACAACATAACACAGGATAACACAACACAGCAAAGCACAGCACAGCACAACATAACACAGGACAATACAGCACAACATAACACCGGATAACACAGCAAAGCACAGCACAGCCCAACATAACACAGGATAACACAGGACAATACAGCACAGCATAGCACAGCACAACATAACACAGGACAATACAGCACAACATAACACAGGATAACACAGGACAATACAGCACAACACAAGATAACACAACACAATACAGGATAACAGCGCCATACTGCACAGCACAACATAACACAACACAACACAGGATAACACAGCATAACACAGCACAGCACAGCACAACATAACACAGGATAACACAACACAGCACATGATAACACAGCACAACACAGCAAAGCACTGCACAGCCAAACATAACACAGCACAGGATAACAGCACAACACAAAGTAACACAGGATAACACAACATAACACAGGGTAACACAGCACAACACAACATAACACAGGATAACACAGCAAAGCACATCACAGCACAACACAACACAGGACAATACAGCACAACATAACACAGGATAACACAACACAGCAAAGCACAGCACAGCACAACATAACACAGGACAATACAGCACAACATAACACCGGATAACACAACACAGCAAAGCACAGCACAGCACAACATAACACAGGACAATACAGCACAACATAACACCGGATAACACAGCAAAGCACAGCACAGCCCAACATAACACAGGATAACACAGGACAATACAGCACAGCATAGCACAGCACAACATAACACAGGACAATACAGCACAACATAACACAGGATAACACAGGACAATACAGCAGAACACAAGATAACACAACACAACACAGGAAACAGCGCCATACTGCACAGCACAACATAACACAACACAACACAGGATAACACAGCATAACACAACACAGCACAGCACAACATAACACAGGATAACACAACACAGCACATGATAACACAGCACAACACAACAAAGCACTGCACAGCCAAACATAACAGCACAACACAAAGTAACACAGGATAACACGACATAACACAGGGTAACACAGCACAACATAACACAGGATAACACAACACAACACATGATAACACATCACAACAGCACTTAGCACAACACAGCAAAACACTGCACAGCCAAACACAGCACAACACAGCACTGGATAACAGCACAACACAACATAACACAGGATAACACAACATAACACAGGGTTACACAGCATAACACAGCACAACATAACACAGGATAACACAACACAACACATGATAACACAGCACAACAGCACTTAGCACAGCACAACACTGCACAGCCAAACACAGCACAACACAGCACAGGATAACAGCACAACACAACATAACACAGGATAACACAACATAACACAGGGTTACACAGCACACCACAACACAAGATAACACAGCACAACACTGCATAGCACAACACAGAACAGCACAACACAACATAACACAGCACAACACAGCACAACATAACACAGGATAACACAACACAGCTCAGGACAACAAAACACAAAACAGAACAGCACAGGACAACACAACAAAGCACAGCACAATACAGGCCAGCACAGCACAACATGACACAGGATAACACAGCACAACACAACACAGCAAAACACAGCACAACACAGCACAATACAAAATAACACAGGACAACACAGCACAACACAACAACACAGGAGAACACAGCACAATACAGCATACCACAACACAGCACGACACAACATAACACAGGATAAAACAGCACAACACAGCAAAGCACAACACAACATAACACAGCTCAGGACAACAAAACACAAAACAACACAGGACAGGACAACACAGCAAAGCATATACATAAACAATTGTGGCATATATATGACCCATTATTGTGCGTTTTTTTTTGTACACAAAAGTATACTCATACCTTAAAGGGGTAGTTTACCCAACAACATTAATTTACTCAATATTTACTCTCCCCCCATGGTTCAAAACATGTCTGTGTTTCTTTCTGCTGTTACACACAAAAGAAGAAAACCAGTAACCATTGACTTCCATAGTATTCATTTTTCCTACTATAGAATCGTTTGTGTTCTGCAGAAGAAAGAAAACTCAAAAAACACGTCAATAAATAGTAATAGTCAATTTTCATTTTGGGTGAACTGTCCCTTTAATAAATTATCATCACATTTAATTACATTCTGCATTATTACAGTTTGTAGCGGGTCAGAGATCAGACATTTCTTAATTTGTGTTCTGAAAATGAATGAATATCTTAGGGGTTTGCAATGACGAGAGTGAGTAATTAAATGACAGAAGTTTAATTGTTGGGTGAACTAACCCCTTAACCCCGAGACATGTCCATACGCACAGACAATCCACATTGGATGTTTCTGTGAGGTGCGTGCGAGGACAGGAGAAGTGTCTCCATCTGCTCGCGGTTAATATCGTCCCCTGAGACGCCGCTCGCTGTTGTTATTCAGAGCTGAGGTGTAACTCTCATCATCACACAGGCAGACTCTGACATCACCCGGCCAGCACAAGATCCAGCCCAGAAAACCAGAACGTAACACCATGTCCTCGCTGCTTTTTAAATCATCGGGACTCTGTGTTATATAGGTTATAGAAGCCGGGAGGTTTATGTAGGAACAAATACAATGATGAATTCATTTGAAGCGTTCTCAGTATTCCTGCTGGGTCGCTCGAAAAACTGGGATAGAAAGTGGTCTGTAAGAATAATGTTTTAATAGACAGTCTAGCATTAATTTTTCTTTTCAGCTTAGTCCCTTTATTAATCTGGGATCGCCACAGCAGAATGAACCGCCAACTTATCCAGCATGTGTTTTATGTAGCGGATGCCCTTCCAGCTGCAACCCATCACTGGGAAACACCCATACACACTCAAATCACACATGTACACCAAGGACAATTTTGCTTATTCAATTCCCCTATAATGCATGTGTTTGGACTTGTGAGGGAAACCGGAGCACCCGGAGGAAACCCACGCCAACACGGAGAGAACATGCAAACTCCACACAGAAATGCCAGCTGGCCCAGCCAGGGCTCGAACCAGCGACCTTCTTGCTGTGAGGCGATTGTGCTACCCACTGCACCTCAATGATGCCGCATAGACAGTCTAATTCTTTGAAAATAAAAAGTTTCATGAATTAGGACTGTGACACAAAAGAAAATATATTTAGAATCACTATTTTTTTTTCTGTGTATAAAATAAGAGAGAGAGTCTTGAGTTTATTGTGATCAGCTTTTCTGGCTATGTCATGGCAAATAAAAACAAACAAACAAGTTTACTACATTTTATAAATATCACTTTTCTATAATTACAAATATTTAATAGGGATGGTACGGTGGCTCAGTGGTTAGCACTGTGGCCTCGCGGCATGAAGGTCACTGGTTCGAGTCCCGTCTTGGGCCAGTTGGCATTTCTGTGTTGTTACTGTTGCTATAGGTGAATTGAATAAACAAAGTTGACCGTAGTGTATAAGTGTGTGTGTGTAAATGAGTGTTTATGGGTGTTTCCCAGTACTGGGTTGCAGCTGGAAGGGCATTCACTGCGTAAAACATATGCTGCATAAGTTGGCGGTTCATTCTGCTGTGGTGAATGATTGAATAAAAGGACTAAGCCGAAGGAAAATGAATAAACGAAATATGATTATTTTAACAATAAAGTCATCACAGCAATAAATAATACATAAGATAAACTGCATAAATAATAATAAGATAATAATAATAATAAATAATAATGAGTAATGATAATAATAATGATAATAATAAGATAAATAATAATAATATAATGATAATAATAAATATAATATAATAATAATGAGAAGAATATAATAATAATAATAATAATATAATAATAATAATAATATAATAATGATAATAATAATGATAATAATATGATAATAATAATAATAATAATGATAATAATAAATAATAATTATAATAATAATAATGAATCATATAATAATAATAATATAATAATAATAATAATAATAATAATAATAATAATCATAATAATAATAATAATAATAATAATAATAATAATAATATATAAAATAATATAATAATAGAAATAATAATAATAATAAATAATAATAATAATAATAAATAATAATAATAATAATAATAATATAATAATAATAAAATAATAATAATAATAATAATGATACTAATAAAAATAATAATAATAATAATATAATAATAATAATAATAAATAATAATAATATAATAATAATAATAATAATAATTAATAAATAATAATAAATAATAAATAATAATATATACTCATCATCATCATCATCATCATAATGACAATCATAATTTTAAAATTCCATTTTTTGTTTGTAAATTTTTGGAATGATTCACATTTAAATAGAACCATTTTAAGGGATGTAAACAAAAAACAATAGTCCCAATGTATTTCCTGTTTTACATTTTTATTTTCTACAGCTTCCACGAATCCAAAAAGAGCCACATATTAATAAATGATGTTATGAGAGCTGTTTTAAACATGAAGTTATGATTGAATTGCTTCTTGTTACAGTTATGAAAAGGTTTGATAACAAGCTGGAAATGTTCATGGGCGAATGACATGACCATGTTAAAATGGTCTATATTTCAATATAAAAGTCTCTCCAGATAAAAATTGTTGTGTGATAACATTAAAAATAAGTAAAAGTCAAATGAATAGGCTTCAATGTGTCAGATGATAAAACTGCACTGTGCTTATTAAATTAATTAAATGTTATTTTCTTTTATGTGGATGCTGATTTATATTTATCATTTTATTTATTGTCCTTAGTGTTTGAATTTTTGATTTATGTTTTGAAATTGGAGGTAAACCCAACATTTTATCATCTGATTATGTACTTTCATCTCATAAATAAAAACCGTCCACAAAAAAATGTATAGTCGCATACAGTAAGAGCTCTAAAATGAACATGGAGCAGCTCAGATCATCAACAGTTGGAAGATATGTTGAAGTCAATGGAAATATCTGATGTTTGACTTTAAAGTTTATATTTTGTCAAATCTGATGAGTTTAATATTACTGGACCCTTTTTTATCCCAGAAACAATGCACACCCTTCTACCTAAACTACAGACAGCCTAGCAACCTCCTAGACATACCACAGTCTTCCTAGCAACCCCTTATAAAAAAAGACAGCCTTCTCTAGAAACAAAAAGTCACCCATAGCAATCCCTTAGAAACAACACAGTCACCATAGTCCCCTTAGCAACCCCATAAAAAAAACACTGCCTTTAACAACCCCCTAGAACACCACGGTCTCCCTAGCAACTTCTTTAAACAACACAAAAAATGTCACCCATAGCAACCCCTTAGAAACTGAGTAACTCCCCGTAGAAACCGAGTAAAAATAACTGCTTGGCAACCCCCATAGAAAAAACAGAGCCCTCCTAGCAACCCTCATATAAAGAGCACATTTCCCTAGCACCCCTTAAAAACAGCACAGTCACCATAGTTACCCCTTAAAAACAACACAGCCCCTAGAACAACAACACAGGACAGCACAGCAAACAAAGCAAACAAAAAAACCTAGAGAGCTTAGCAACAGCAAGCAATGCACTAAGATTGAGAACAACAGAAATGCCACAGCAAGAAACAAAAAAAATCCCTCGTAGCAAACCCCTTAGAAACAACACAGTCACCATAGTTATCCCCTAAAAAGAGCAGAAAAATATCATTGACTCGCACAACCAACTAGAAACAACACAGTCCCCTAGCAACACCCTAGAAACGACACCACCCTATCAACCATTTATAAGCAGCACAGGTCCCCTAGCAACCCCTTAAAAACAGCACAGTCACCATAGTTACCCCTTTAAAAAACATAACCCCCTAGCAACCCCCATAGAAAAACAGTGCTTTCAACAACCCCCTAGAAACAAAACAGTCCCCTAGCAACCCCCTAGAAACAACAGAGTCCCCCTAGAAACCTCTTATTAACAGCACAGTGCCCCTAACAACCCCTTAAAAAAACAGCACAGTCACCATACTGTAGCTACCCCTTTAAAAAACATAAGCCTCTAGCAACCCCATAGAAAAAAACAGTGCTTTCAACAACCCCTGGAAACAAAACAGTCCCCTAGCAACCCCCTAGAAACAACAGAGTCCCCCTAGAAACCCCTTAAAAACAGCACAGTCCTCCTAACATCTCCTTAGAAACAACACAAGCAACAAACAAAAACAACCCAGAGACCCTAGCAACAGCAAAGCAATGCACTGAAGATTGAGAACAAAAAAAATGCCATAGCAACCCTCCAAAACACCCTAGCAACAACAAAACCTTCTATGTTTGTTTTTGAAACAGCATCTTTAGAATATCTTTGCTGATGAAGGACAAAATCACTGACAGCAAATCTGACTTTTTAAACTTTTAATGTGGATGATAAAACTGCACTGTGCATATTTAGTACATTAATGTTCTCATCTGTGATGTGATGTGGACACTGATAGATTTATCATTGTGTTTTTGCCCCTTTTTCCAAATAAAAACAAAACAAGGTATTAAAAACAGTTTAAGAGGGATTATAATTTACACACACTCACCGGCCACTTTATTAGGTACAACCTTACTAGTGCCGGATTGGACCCCCTTTTGCCTTCAGAACTGCCTTAATTCTTCATGGCATAAATTCAACAAGCTACTGGTACAACAAGGTACAAATATTCCTCAGAAATTTTGCTCTATATGACATGATACCATCACACAGTTGCTGCAGATTTGTCGGCTGCACATCCATGATGCCAATCTCCCATTCCACCACATCCCAAGGTGCTCTATTGGATTGATTGGCGCTTATGACATGGTGCGTTTATCCTGCTGGAAGTAGCCATCAGAAGATGGAGACACTGTGGTCATAAAGGGATGGACATGGTCAGCAACAATACTCAGGTAGGCTGTGGTGTTGACCACCATGCTCAATTGGTACTAATGGACCCAAAGTGTGCCAAGAAAATTCCCCACACCATTACACCACCACCAGCAGCCTAAACCGCTGATACAAGGCAGGATGGATCCATGCTTTCATGTTAAATGTGTGAGCCGAGCATCCGAATGTGTCAGCAGAAATGGAGACTCATCAGACCAGGCAACGTTTCTCTAATCTTCTATTGTCCAGTTTTGGTGAGCCTGTGTGAATTGTTAGCCTCAGTTTCCTGTTCTTAGCTGACAGGAGCGGCACCCGGTGTGGTCTTCTGCTGCTGTAGGCCATCTGCTCAAGGTTGGACGTGTTGTGTGTTCAGAGATGCTCTTCTGCAGACCTCTGTTGTAACGAGTGCTTATTGAGTTACTGTTGCCTTCTGGCAGCTGGAACCAGTCTGGCCATTCTCCTCTGACATCAACAAGGCATTTGCGCCCACAGAACTGCCGCTCACTGGATATTTCCTCTTTGTCGGACCATTCTCTGTAAACCCTAGAGATGGTTGTGCGTGAAAATCCCAGTAGATCTGCAGTTTCTGAAATACTCAGAGCAGCCCGTCTGGCTGAGCACACAACCATGCCACGTTCAAAGTCACTTAAATCCCTTTTCTTCCCCAGTTCTGATGCTCTTTTCCATGTCTACATGCCTAAATGCAATCTGATTGGCTGATTAGAAATTTATGTTAATGAGCAGTTGACAGGTGTACCTAATAAAGTGGCTGGTTAGTGTATATAGTAAAACATACTATTTTTATTCGCTTTGCAATGCTTCTTACAGCGCTGTCGTATGACTTTATGTATTAAAATAGGAGGTAAAACCTATCTTCTTTTGTTCATAAAAGTATTATGTTTTTATTTGCTGTTAGTCTTAAAACAAAAGCATAAATAAATAGTTGCATACAGTAGGAGCTATAAATATTAAAATCAGCTCAGATCATCAAAAGTTAGAAAAATATGTTAAAAAGACTGAATTTTCTGACTGCAAACTTTACATTCTGTCAAATCTGAGCAGTTTAAGACCTTTTTGTAGGATTCCTAAGACTACTGGAGCCTTTTCCACATCATGATGCTTCAACAAAAGTCTATTGTTTTTTCTGTACGGGTAGTGTGCTCTCCTGACTAGACGCTGCTGAGAAAATGTCACCAATGAACAAAAATGGCCCATATTTTTTTTTGTCCTTTTCTGGACTCTTGATTGGTCAGCACAAAAGTTGCTAACAGAAGGAGGCCTGCGCTCACAGGGTCTGAGTTTAGATCTGCTAGCATAAGAAATGCCACAATCCTCATTATCACGCATGTGAAAGCTGACACGGCAGGACAGCAGCAGGGCCCAAATTTACTGTAATGAGCGCGTTATGTCAGATGATGCGTACATTACGTGTATGATAGATTGCTTGCTACCACTTACTGATTTATTTGTTTATAAATATGCTGACTCTGGAACAGCTGTAATGCAAAGCACTCAGACATACCCTTTACAAAAATTACCATGGTAATCATAGTACTTACTGTATATTGTACTGCCAAGAATTTTAATCATTCCTATGAGAAAATAATTTTTGGGCACTCAAGACAAAACAAAAAATGTCAAGCAATGCTTGACAACCTGTATCTATTGTACAGTACAAGGAAAACAACCCTTCTAGAAACCCCCTAGAAACAACACAGACACCCTAACACCCCTCAGAAGCAACAGACACCCTAATCAACCCTTTCGAAACACAGAGGACCCTAGAAACCCCCTTGAAACAACACAGCCTCTTAGAAACAACAAACATTCTAACCAAACCCTAGAAACGACAGACATCCTAACAACCCCATAGATACAACAGACACCTTTGCAACTCCTTAGAAACAACAGACATCCGACAACCCCTTAGAAACAGCAAAACCCTTACAAGCCACTATAACAACACAGACCCCCTAACAACCATTAGAAAAAAATGTACCCTCTAGCAACCCTTAAGAGATAGAATAAATTGTAATAATCCTTAGAGACAACATAACCCTAGCTACCCCCTTTAAACAACACAAACACCCAGCCAACCCTTAAAAACAACAAAATCCTAGCAAATGTCTAGAAACAACACATATTTCATAACAACCTCTTAGAAAAACAGACATCCTAGCAACCCCCCTCGGAACAACACAGACACCCTAACGATCCTTTTATACAACAGGCACCCTAACAACCCTTTAGAAACACTGGAACCCTAGCAACACCCAAGAAACAAACACAGACCCCACTAAAACTCACAATGTAAAGCCTAGCAATTCTTAGAAACAACCAGACACTTAACAACCTCCTAGAAACAGCAAAATCCTAACAAGCCCTTAGAAACAACACAGAGCCCCTAACAACCCAATAGAAAAGATAAACACAATAGACATTCCAAAATAGCTACCCCCTTAAAACATCACAAACACCTAACAAAACCGTAGACACAACAAACACTCAAGCAACCCTTGACAACAGACCATATACAATCCCTTAGAAAAAACAGACATCCTAGTAACCCCTGTCTGTGTTGTTCTAGGGGTTGCTGTGATTTTCTTTCATCAATGGCGTTGTCCTGAAATCTGTGTTGTTTCCAGTGTTGCTAGGGTTATCTGTTTCTAATTGGTTGTTAGAGACTTTATTTGTTCTATGGGGGTTGCTAAGCCGTTGCTGTTGTTTCTAAGGTGTTAGTAGGTTGTCTGTGTTGTTTCTAGGGGTTTGTTCTGAATCGGTGTTGTTCCATGGTGTTGCTAGGGTTATCTTGTATCTAATTGGTTGTTAGACACTTTGTTATTAGTTCTATGGGGTTTGCTATGCAGTTGCGGTTGTTTCTAAGGTGTTAGCAGGTTTGTCTCTGTTGTTTCTATGGGGTTGTTCTGAAAATCTGTGTTGTTTCTGGGTGTTGCTAGGGTTATTTTGTTTCTAATTGGTTGTTAGAGACCTTTGTTTATTGGTTCTATGCAGGTTCCTAAGGCAGTTGTTGTTGTTTCTAAGGGGTTAGTAGGTTGTCTGTGGTGTTTCTAGGGGGGTACTATGATGTTTCTTTTATCTTTGGGGTTGTTCTGAAATATATGTTGTTTCTAAGGGAGTTGTTAGGGTGTTCATCTTTTCTATTGGGTTGTTAGGGGGTCTGTGTTAGGGATTTGCTGGCTTGTTAGGGATTTGCTGTTTCTAAGAGGTTGTTAGGGTGTCTGTTGTTTCTAATGGGTTGTTAGGGTGTCTGTTGTTTCTAAGATGTTGCTAGAGTTTTCATTGTTTTTTAAGGGTTTTAAGGGTCTGTGTTTTTTTCTAGGGTGTTGCTAGGGTTCTAGTGTTTCTAAAGGGTTGTTGGGGTGTGTGTTGTTTCAAAGGGATCGTTAGGGTGTCTGTGTTGTTTCGAGGGGGTTGCTAGCATGTCTGTTTTTTTTAAAGGTTGTTATGAAATATGTTTTAGCAGGCATGTGCTAGGATTTTGTTTGTTTTTTAAAGGGTTGTCATGGTTTTTTGAGTTGTTTAAAGGGGGTAGTTAGGGTGTCTGTTGTATCTAATGAATTGTGACAATTCAGTTTGCTCAAGGGGTTGCTTGAGTGTCCATTTTTCTTAATGGTTTGTTAGGGGGTCTGTGTTGTTTATATGGGCTTGTTAGGTTTTGCTGTTTCTAAGGGGCACCTTAGAAACAACAACAACTGCTTAGCAACCCCATAGAACAAATCACAAAGGTCTCTAACAACCAATTAGAAACAAGATAACCTTAGAAACACCCAGAAACAACACAGATTTCAGAACAACCCCGTAGATAAACGAAAACATCATAGCAACCCCCTAGAAGACAACATAGACTACCTACTAACCCCTTAGAAACAACAACAACTGCTTAGCAACCCCATAGAACAAATAACAAAGGTCTCTAACAACCAATTAGAATCAAGGGAAAACAAATTCTCAAATAAAAGAATAAGGCAAACCCCACTAATAAAATAGTTAAAATAATTAGTTTTTAATTTAATAACTAGTTTTGTGTATTTTGTATGTTCCCTTTTATTATATTTGTATAATTCAGCATGAACACTCAGTAAAAGAAGAACACTTTCCGTCATCCTCGCTTTGCATCCTGCAGTGTTCAGGTGATGCTGGTGTTAACTGAAGGTCTGTTTGTTGGTCATTTTCTCTTGCGGAGGATGAAATAAAGCCTGACAGGTGGACCACACCTGCTGTGGAGCATCACACACTCATCGCAGGAGTACTCGCACATTACTGCCGCAGAGCCAAATCCAGATCCTCAAAATGTCCATCTCGGTCTCATTCCTCATTAGAAAGCTTACAGGTTCCTCCTGAACGCGCGTCTTCTCTTGTCAAGTGTGATTCAAGCTCAGCTGGGGAGAAAAAACAACATGCTAACCTTTCATTCTGACCTATTCATGCGGCGTTCGCTACAAACCCTGAGATTATCAGTGCTGAGCTGTAAATTACTTTGTTGTTTAAATCAGCAGTTATCGCATGCACATTTTTGACTGCAACCATCATTTGTACTGCTTAGAAAACAAAACATGGTTTATTCACATTCAGACCGATACAACAGACAATAGTTTCTTTAGCTTATGTAAAGTTTTGTTCAATTCATGCATATAGACTGATGTGAAATCTATCCTGTACACTTTGGTGGTTTAATATTGCTTATAAATCCACCCTACCTGACAGAAATCAGTGAAATGTGAGTCCTAAAAATATTTACAGTGCCTTAAAACAGGAACAAACTATCTAACTTCAGAGGACCAATCAGAAACTCTTGATGCCTGTCATTCATTGTGGACCTCAGGTATGCTGCACTTGGATTGGCTGATGTGTTTGGAGGCGGGGTTTAGTAAATAGACTGAATTGTTGATGTGTTCAAAATGACTGGGTTCATTGAAACAACTATAGTACCATCAAGTTTTTGGCTTTACTTTGATCTGATTTCACTGGAGAAGCTTTTTACTATTAGAAAAACACATTTAAAGCATTGTGAACCTTTTAAAATGTGGTTTCAATGTCCGATAATTACCAAACTACAGTAATTAGTGATGAAACATTTAAAACTAATAGAAACATATTTAGTGGTTTCAAGAAAACAGAAAAAAAATAATAATAATTTGTAACTTAATATCTGAAGTGTTTTTTTTTTCTAGATTTATGTGTAGTTTTATTATTTCTTCATGAATTATTCAGTCAGACAGGGAAATACACCTACACTAATAATAGTGCACATTTATTTGAGGGCATTAATATTTATATTATAGGGAAATGTAATGGATAAGTGTGAATCTTGAAACCAGAACAAAGCTATCTAACTTCAGGGAACCAATCGGAAACTCTAGATGCCTGTCAATCATTGTGCACTTTAGTTATGCTGTGTTTGGAGGCGGGGTTTAGAAAACAGACTGTGTTGTTGATGAGTGGGTACACTGAAACCACTGTAAAACCTTGCAATGCCTTTAAGTTTTTGGCTTTAATTTGGTCTGATTTCACTGGAGAAGCTTTTTTACTATTAGAAAAACACTTTTAAAGCATCGTGAAACTTTTAAAATGTGGTTTAAATGTCCCATAATTACCAAACTACAGTTATTAGTGCTGAAACATTCATTCATTCATTTTTTTTTCGGCTTAGTCCCTTTATTAATCCGGGGTCGCCGCAGCGGAATGAATCGCCAATTTATCCAGCACATTTTTACGCAGCGGATGTCATTCCAGCTGCAACCCAGTACTGGGAAACATCCACACACACTCATTCACACTCATACACTACGGACAATTTAGCCTACCCAATTCCCCTGCACCGCATGTCTTTGGACTATGGGGGAAACCGGAGCAGCCGGAGGAAATCCACAGGAACGCAGGGAGAACATGCAAACTCCACACAGAAAACACCAACTGACTCAGCTGAGGCTTGAACCAGCGACCCTTCTTGCTGTGAAGGCGACAGCACCACCTACTGCGCCACTGCATCGCCGGGAAGTTTATAATTTTTCCATAAATTATTCAGTCAGACAGGGTATACACCTACACTAATAATAGTGCATATTTATTTGAGGGCATTAATATTTATATTATAGGGAAATGTAATGGATAAGTGTGAGTCTTGAAACCAGAACAAGCTATCTAACTTCAGGGAACCAATCATTGTACACTTCAGGTATGCTGGCACTTGGTCTGGCTGATGTGTTTGGAGGCGGTGTTTAGAAACAGACTGTGTTGTTGATGAGTGGGTTACACTGAAAACTGTAAAACCTTGGAGTGCCTTCAAGTTTTTGGCTTTTAATTTGGTCTGATTTCACTGGAGAAGCTTTTTAATATTAGAAAAACAACATTAAAGCATCGTGAACCTTTTAAAAGTGGTTTAAATGTGCAATAATTACCAAAGTACAGTAATTAGTGATGAAACATCTAGAACTAATAGCAAAAGACTATACATTTTGTAACTTAATACCTCTAGTAATTTCTTTTCAGATTTATGTGAAGTTGCATTATCATTTTGTGAATTATTCATTGAGACAGGGTTATACACCTACTCTAATAATAGTGCAATGTTATTTAAGCTCATTACTATTTTAGATTATAGTGAAATACAATGAAAACGTGTGAGCCTTGAGGAACAAACTAAACAGAAACAAATTAAACTTGAGAGAACCAATCTGAATCCCTCAGAAACACCTGTCAATCATTGTGCACTTCTGGTTTGCAAACATCAGATTGGTTGACATGTTTGGAGGCGGAGTTTAAGAGACAAAAATACAAAATGGAGTCAGTGGATCGAGCTGTAAGTGTTTGGTTTTAACAAGAGCAAATATTAAAAGTCTAAAAGAGCATTGATGTTGTTTTAAAGATTGTTGACTTGAGTTTAGTGATGGAAGAAGCTGAGCTTTTCAAACTTTGAAAGATAAACCAATTGCTTCTCAAAATGATTCACTATTTCATAGCATTGGAAACACCTCATGCTAGTGATACCTTTGAGGTAATGTTGGTTTTATACTTGCACATTGGTTCAGAGACAACTTGTGACATGCTTTCTATATTGTTTAATGTGGTAATGTGGTGAATATTTGGTCTGAAATCACATGTAAATATGACTTTAGCACAACATTAGCACTATTTAATTGACTGTGAACAATGCTCTATTTTGATTATCATTGGCTGCTAATATGATTTCACTATTTAGAATTTGCAAATGACACTTTTCTGAAATTATATTATAAGGGAGAATGTTTGAATGTGTAAATATAAAACCAACTTTACCTCAGTGGGATACCTGCTGGTCAAAATCAAGTAAATGCAAGAAAAACTCAGACAAACATCTATGAATATGCACAAGGCAATCACAAAGCAAATGACATTACATTGAAAGTATGACCTATCAAAATTCACTTATCATGTCATATAATAGAATATGATTATTTGTTGTACATTTCAAGGTTTCTATTGTTTGAATTGTTCATTCTGTGCACTATATAGAAAAAAAATGAATCAAATTAATCGTTCTAGTCATCTCAACTTACATTAGTCAATACACACTCTAGGCACATCAGAGACTTCTTTTACATGTTGTAAAAAGAGCCATGATAGGTCATCTTGATGAAATCATGCTGATTTATTACATTTGAGGTAAAGTTGGTTTTATATTCACAAATTTGGACTTTCTCCTTAATTTAATTTCAGAAAGGTATTCTTTGCCAGCTCTAAATAGTGAAATCATGTCAGCAGCAGCAAATGACTATCATTGTTCACAGTCAGTTAAATAGAGCTGATGTTGTTTTCAAGTTATATTTACAGTACATGTGATTTCAGTCTGAATATTCACAGTAGCATGGGAAACAGTATAGGGCAAACTAGGGCCCATGGTAACCTTTGATTTGGCCCATTTCCATCGCATCTGAGAAGAGATGCAGAGTGATGGGAAGGTTAGGGGCCAATGCCTATAACCTCCTAGGGCTTGAGTGTCCACATTCAGGGACAGCACATTTTAGCTCTTAAGCGGCTATTTAAAATACTTTGAGTGTTTTATATTTTGTTACAGACATACAGTGTCATCCTGCAACTGTTTTGCAGCACATGAAATGTCCCAAACACTATTTTAACTGTCCAAAATGGAAAAAAATGTTGTTTTTACTCTCTGATCGTCAAAAAAATACAAATAAAAATTCTATGTTAATATGCATTAAAAAAACATTTAGGAAAAAGGGTTTTATGTAAATTCGGACCACGAGTCCACATATACGGACATCATTTCTCTCTACAAGTACATCAAATCAAAAGAGAAAACTTAGATTTGGATTCTAATTAGGTTCAGTAAGCCCAAATAGCTAAGAGAAATAAAAATGCATGTAAAAACAGCTTGGGCCTTAAGAGAGGTTGTCATTTCTTTTTTCTTTTTTGTTGTTTGTTTAATTGTTGAGCTACGAAAAAAGCCAAATGAAATGTTTTAATTAAAAGTTATGCATTGACTTTAAAATATTAATACTGTCACTTGAAGAAAATGAGTGGTGTCTTCAGCATTCAACACTAAATGTGCTTATGTTTTTATTGTAAGAAGTTCATTATGGTGACATGGTGCCTCACAGCAAGAAGGTCACTGGTTCGAGTGTCCCGGCTGGATCAGTTGGCGTTTTTCTGTGTGGAGTTTGTATGTTCTCCCCGAATGGTGTGGGTTTCCTCTGGGTGCTCCGGTTTCCCCCACAGTCCAAACACATGCGCTATAGGGGAACTGATTAACTAAATTGGCCTTTGTGTGTGCGTGGGTGTGTTTAAATGAGTGTGTATGGGTGTTTCCCAGTACTGGGTTGCAGCTGGAAGGGCATCTGCTGCGTAAAACATATGCTGGAATAGTGATACACAAGAGACTAAACCGAAGGAAAATGAATGAATGACGTTCATTATAAAAGTATAATTAATACAGTTCGCATTAGGAAATTACCATGGCAGCTTTAATGGTATGTTCACCTCTGGCCCACCACCCTCAATCAAGTTTGGTTTTTGACCTTTCATAAGCAAATATAAGGAGTCTATCACATGCCAACTTTACCTCAACATTGAAGCATGCCACAGCTTCGAAACAAATATTCCAAAAGATGAAGCAGTGTTATGAAAGCAGCCATCATTAATTGTGTTTTGTGTGTCAGAGCTGGAGGAGGCGCAGCAGAAGTGTCACCCGTGCTGGTACGTGTTTGCGCACAATATCTGGTTGTGGACGTGTTCTCCGCGCTGGCTGAAGGTGAAGGAGTGGGTGAAGATCATGGTGATGGACCCGTTTCTGGATCTGGCCATCACCATCTGCATCGTCCTCAACACACTGTTCATGGCGCTGGAGCATTACCCCATGACGGACGAGTTCAACCGCATGCTGTCTGTCGGAAACCTGGTGAGACGCACACTTTTACTGCATATTTACACGCACACTTCATTTACTGTCACAGTCAATGATATTACTGTAGTCTTCAGGGTCACATGATCCTTCTGGGGTCAGTATAATATGAGGATCGAGAGACATTTCTGATTATTCTCATCAGAGCTGAAAACAGTTGTGCTGCTTCAAGTTTCTGAAATAGACAAATATAGACAAGAATACACAAATATATCCTCTTATAAACTGGCCAGTCGCTGCAGGAGTGTTGTGGCGTGTGTTGTGTAGATGTGTGTATGTGTGTGTGTTGGATCGTTGCATGTACTGAGCTGCAGAAATGTTGTGTTGTTGTAGATTTATGTCTGTGTGTGTGTGTTGGTTGGGGGGGGGGGCGCAGGGGGTCAATGCATGCACTGAGCTGCAGAAGTGTTGTTGGTGTGTGTGTGTGCAGGGTGGTCATTATGAACACAGCTGCAGGAGTAAAGTGTAGTAGGTGTGTATGGGGGGTGTTGCATGCACTGAGCTGCAGGAATGTTGTCGGTTTGTGTGTATGTTGGGGGATTATTGCATGCAATGAGCTGTAGATGTGGTGTGTGTTGTAGAGTAGGTGTATGTTGGGGGGGTTATTGTGTGTGTGTGTATGTTGGGGGGGGTTATTGCATGTGCTGAGCTGCAGGTTTGTAGGTAGGTGTGTGTGTGTAGGGTGTTCATTATGAGCACAGCTGCAGGAGTGTAGTGTAGTAGGTGTGTATGGGGGGGGGTGTTGCATGCACTGAGCTGCAGGACTGTTGTAGGTTTGTGTGTGTGTTGGGGGATTATTGCATGCGCTGAGCTGTAGACGGTTTGTGTGTTGTGCAGTAGGT
Source organism: Danio aesculapii (assembly GCF_903798145.1). Taxonomy (NCBI): domain Eukaryota; kingdom Metazoa; phylum Chordata; class Actinopteri; order Cypriniformes; family Danionidae; genus Danio; species Danio aesculapii. Next base: position 941,731 of record NC_079458.1, read on the forward strand.
GTGTGTGTATGTTGGGGGGTTATTGCATGTGCTGAGCTGTAGGAGTGTTGTGTGTGTGTTTGTGTGTGATGGGAGATCATTGCGTGAACTTAACTGCAGGAGTGTTGTGTTTTGTGAGTGTGCAAGTGTGTGTGCTGGGTCGTTGCATGCGCTGAGCTGCAGAAGAGGTGTGTGTTGTGTTGGTATGTGTTTTGCCTGCTGCTGTTTTGAACTCTGTCGTCTGTAGATTAAAGTGTGGAGCGTTCATCTCCTTCAGCAGAGTTTCTCCTCCATCAGATCAGATCAGATCTGTCCGTCTCTCTCCAACTCTGCTCTCTCTGGATCTCTCCATAACATGACGCCTCACACTGCAGCTATCAAATATAAAGTGTTTTGTTTTGTGGTAGCACTGTCGCCTCACAGACAGAAGGTCGCTGGTTCGAGTCCCGGCTGGCCCAGGAGTGTTTCTGTGTGGAGTTCTGCATGTTCTGTTGACCGTGTGCTACAATGCGAGAGTAAAAGCTCATTGTTGCGATCATTTTAGACCTTCTGTTTCAGTTTCCTGTGGGAGAAATGACTAGGAATAATAAACAGCAGAAAACAGTCAAACTACTCGCTCTGCAAACAAGTGTGTTCATGACTGTACATAAAAAGAAGAATGAGATAATGAGGAGACATCAGTTTGCATCCTCAAGCAGCAGAACGAGCTGTTTTTAATGTATAAAAATACATGGAAGTGAATGAGAGTCTCGAGCCAAAAAGATTCCAATAGCTGCTCCTGCTCGTACCTCAAGAATAAGGTCTATAGGTGAACTGAATAAACTGTAGTGTATGTGTGTGTGAATGAGAATGTGTTCGGGTGTTTCTCCAGTGCTGGATTGTGGCTGGAAGGGCATCCGATACATTAAAACATATGCATGAGTATGCATGGGCCGGTGTAAGATTCTGACGTTATGATAACCTTTGGGTAAAAATATCATGGTTTAAACAGCATCTTTGGATATCTTCTCTGAGATAGTGTTGTCCTAAACACTACAAAAGTAAATAAATAAATAAAAATTGTACACACACCATAGAAACGGTATAGTAGAAATGTTTGACCATTTTAAAACCTTGAGTTTTCCAAACCGCGGTATACCTTGAAAACGGTTATTGTCCCATGACTGTGCATGAGTAATTGGTGGTTCATTTCATTGTGGCAACCTCTAATAAATCAGGGACTAAGCCGAAGAATTGTGAGTGTGTGAATTTGCAACCTTTTTTAGTACTGGTTGCCAAGGTTGGATTCAGTAAAACAAGTAATACTTCAAAAACTGATGCAGATTTTTCTTGTTATTTTCCTTTTTTTTTTATTGCTTATTTATATATTACAGTTAGCTGTAACATTTACAAGCTATTTATTTCATTGTATTTATTTTTGCTGTGGCCGTTGCCAAGATAACATTTTGGAAGTTTCATAAATATAATATATAATATTTTTCATTAACAATTTATTATTATTATTATTATTATTATTATTATTATTATTATTATTATTATTATTGCCAAGACATTTAATTTAATTTAATTTTATTTTATTTTAGATAATTTATTTTGGCATTTTTGGATTTTAATTAAAAAAATACTTTTAACACTTTATTATTATTATTATTATTATTATTATTATTATTATTATTATTGCCAAGGCATTTTATTTTATTTTATTTTGGATAATTTATTTTGGCATTTTTAGATTTTCATAAAAATATATATAATACTTTTCATTAACACCTTATTATTATTATTATCATCATCATCATTAATATTATTATTATTATTATTTTGTATTTTATTTATTCTATTATTATTTGAAAAACTAGGAAAACTAGGTTTCTCTTGGAAGTGTTGTGAGTGAGGCCAGCAGGGGGCACTCAACCTGTGGTCTGTGTGAGTCCTAATGCCCCAATATAGTGAAGGGGACACTATAATGTCAGTGAGCGCCGTCTTTCAGATGAGACGTTAAACCGAGCTCCTGACTATCTGTGGTCAATACTAATCTCATGGCTCTTCTGGTAAAGAGTAGGGGTGTAACACTGGTGTCCTGGCCAAATTCCCTCCATCAGCCCTTACCCATCATGGCCTCCCAATCATCCCCATCCCCTGAATTGACTCTGACTGTCTCTCCACTCCACCAATAGCTGGTGTGTGGTGAAGCACTGGCGCTGTTGTCCTGTGGCTGCCGTCGCATCATCCAAGTGAATGCTGCACACTGCTGGTGGTGTGGCGAGACCCCCCTCATGATTGTGAAGCACTTTGGGTGTATGGCCATACATGATAAATGCACTATATAAATACACTACTTGCATTACTTAACTCTTTATTCCAATTTAATCATAATAATTATCATCACTATTAACATTCACACTAAGCTGTACAAAACGAATGTGTCATTGTATGTGTGAGTGTGAAAGCGTCCTGACTGCGGTGTGTGTGTTTTTAGACAGGTTTGTTTCAGAGATGTGATGTTTGCTGTCAGCTGATTGACGTCGGTGTGAACTGTTGCATGTTCGGCTGATTCTGCATTTCACAAAGAGACACAGTCAGACAGCCCTGAGTCATACAGTGTGTGTGTGTGTGTGTGTGTGTGTGTGTGTGTGTCTCAGGCCTCAGGTCGCAGCAGATGAGAGTCAGAGGTCACATGTTGTTTGTAATCTGTGTTAGATGGAAAAACACACACTGACGGGTGGAAAGACACTGAAGACCCAGAGGAAGACACACAAACAGAGACAGATACACGCAAACACACAAACAAACTTACAGACACACACAGAATGAACCGCCAACTATTCCAGCATATGTTTGACACAGCGGATGCCCTTCCAGCTGCAACCCAGTACTGGGAAACACCCATACACACTCACAGACTCTCATACACTACGGCCAATTGAGTTCATCAATTCCCCTATAGCGCATGTGTTTGGACTGTGGGGGAAACCGGAGCACCCGGAGGAAACCCACACCAACACGGGGAGAACATGCAAACTCCACACAGAAATGCCAACTGGCCCGGCCGGGGCTCGAACCAGCAACCTTCTTGCTGTGAGGCTATTTTGCTACCCTCTGCACCACCATGACCCCCTTTTTTCTATTTAATTTCAATATTTTTTAAAGTATATTTACATTTATATTTTAAATATTTCATTTTTAGCTTTAATAATTGTAGATTAATTTAATTTATCATGTAAGTTTCCAGTTCAACATTTCAGTTTTATTGATTAAAAATAAAGATAAATTTTATAATTGTTTTTAATTATTTCAGCTTTATTGTATTTGTCAACTCTCATTTTTAATAATCTTAATAATATCACATATTATTTTAGATTCATATATTAATGCATGCATTGTTTTATAGTGGGATTGGTGGCGTTTGTTTATTTAAGCTGTTATAAAAAAAAGTCTTAAAGGGGCAGTTCACCCAAAACTGAGCGTTTACTCACTGTTTTTCCCTCCCTCAAGTGTTTCACGAGTTTCTTTCATATACTAAACACAAATGAAGACATTTTGAAAAAATGCATAGTAGAAAAAATAAATACTATGAAAGTCAGTGGTTACAGGTTTCCAAATCTTTAAGTTACTTTCTTATACTAAACACAAATGAAGATATTTTGAAAAATGCTGAAAACCTTTTACCGTTGGCTTACATATACTGTTGGAAAACCAATACTATGGAAATCAGTAGTTACAGGTTATCAATTCTTTGTGAGTTTATTTATTCTTTGTTAAACAAACACATAAGAAGATATTTTGAAAAATGCTGAAAACCTGTTACCATTGACTTTCATAGTAGGAAAAACAAATACTATGGAAGTCAGTAGTTACAGGTTTCCAATTCTTTGTGATTTTATTTATTCTGTTAAACAAACACATAAGAAGATACTTTGAAAAATGCTGAAACCTGTAACTATTGACTTTCATAGTAGGAAAAAAAACTATGGAAGTTAATGGTTACAGATTTCCAATTCTTTATTACTTTATTTCTTTTGTTAAACAAACACATAAGAAGATATTTTGAAAAATGCTGAAATCTGTAACCATTAGCTTACAAAGTAGTAAAAACAAATACTATGGAATTCAATTGTTGCAGGTTTTCAAATCTTTAAGTTACATTCTTCTGTTGAACACAATGCTGAAGATATTTTGAAAAATGCTGAAAACCTGTAACCATTGACTTGCATAGTAGGAAAAACAAATTCCATGGAAACCAATTGTTACAGGCTTCCAAAATTCTTCAAAATCTAATTTGTGTTCAACAGAAGAGAGTCATAAAGGTGTGAAACATGTACATGATGACAGAATTTAGATTTTTGGGTGAACTTTAAATGTACCCTATAGTCCTCTGTAGTCCCTGTAGTCAGGCTGCAGTGAGCTGAAAAAGCTGAAAGTGAGCATCACAGTACTGGAGGCTTTATTGACCTTATCTTTAATGCAGAAGTGTGCACGTTTTTGCGATTGTTTTAGAACTTCCGATTCAGTTGCCGATGGGAGAAATGACTAGGAATAATAAACGGTCACACTATTTACTCTACAAACAAGTGCTTGCATTACAATACAGACAAAGTAGAATAATGTCATAAGAAAGTATCAGTTTGCAACACCAAGCAGCAAAACGAGCTGTTTTTAACGTTTAAAAATGAATGGAAGTGAATGAGAGCGGAAGTTTCGAACCAAAATGATTTAAATGGCTGCGCCCGCTCATACGCAGAGAATAAGGTGAATAGCAGATGATCAGCTCTTATGTTCACTCACACCTACAGCACTCATTACAGACCTTCTCTTTATTTTTTTATTCAGCCTTTTTAATGTTATTTATTATCTTTTTTGTTGGATATCCTGCATGTGTTTTCTGGTATTTTGCTTTTCACAGTGCTCTGAATAGGTTTATTTATTTATTTACTTTTTTGGATTACCTTAATTTATTGTTTATTAATTTATTTTTAAACACATATTTTGTTCATCCATAATGCATTATTTTTTCATTAGAGTTTTTTTTTATTTTACTTTTTGTATTTTAGATATTAAATTATTTATGTTTTTTATATTCTGACAAATTTATTTATTTATTTACTCATTTATTTATCTTTGGAGGATAATTGTATTTTATGCCCTGCAATACATTATTTTTATATTTGACTTTTTTTAACTTTTAAATTATTATCATTTATTTATGTTTTATATATCCTGAGAAATCTGTCTGTCTGTCTGCCTGCCTGCCTGCCTGCCTGCCTGCCTGCCTGTCTGTCTGCCTGTCTATTTTCGCATTTTACTTTTATTATCATTTATTAGTTTTTTATGTCATGAGAAATGTATTTATTTATTTACTTTTATCTTTGGATAGTTATTTTGTTGAATGTCCCACAATACACTCCTTTTGTATTTTACTTAAAAGGTTTAGGTTATTATTATTTATTTGTGTGTGTGTTTTCAATGTCCTGAGAAAAGCTTGTTTGTTTGTTTGTTTGCTTGCTTGTTTATATTTATACATTTTTATTAATTAGTTTTTTGTTGTTTTTAAATTACTTTGTTTGATAAAATGTGACCTGAATTTACTTTTTTATTTTTATAAAGTGGATTTTAAAAAAAATAGAGATTTTTAATAAAAAAAAATAAATTAAAAAAATGTGTGTATATGTGTATATATATATGTATATATATATGTATATATATATGTATATATGTATATATATATATATATATATATACATATATATATATATATATATATATATATATATATATATATATATATATATATATATATATATATATATATATATATATATATATATATATATATAAATATTTGTATTTATAATTTTGGGTTACGGCTGGAAGGGCATCCGCTGCGTAAAACATATGCTGGATAAGTGGGTGATTCATTCCGCTGTGGTGATCCCTGATGAACAAAGGGACTAAGCCAAAAAGAAAATGAATGTGGCCACGAGAAGTGCTTCTGAGTGTGTTTTCATGCGCCGGCCCCTCAGAGGAGACGGAGCTGTTTTTGCAGGTCTGGGTTTATTGGTCAGATGAAAGAGCTCATTAGAGGCTGATCTTCTGCTCTGCTCATCTTCACAGTGTGTGTTTTCTGCTGGCGTGTCACGTATCACAGTCACATCCAAACACTCACACACACTGAACAAGAAACAGAGCAACTTTTATGACAAAGAAAACACACAGCGAACCGCAGACCTGCTGATGCCGCTGCACGCAACTCATGCAGATCAAATGCCTGTCAATCACAACACTGCACACAAGCTCCACCCACTACACAACAAGCTCCACCCACAACACAACAAGCTCTGCCCACTACATAAGCTCTGCCCACTATACATTTGTTTATACATATAGTTGAAGTCAGAATTATTCTCCCTCCTATGAACTTTTTTACTGTCAAATATTTCCCAAATGATGTTGAACAGATTCAGGAGTTTTTCACAGTATTTCCTCTAATATTTTTTCTTCTGGAGAAAGTCTTATTTGTTTTATTTCGGCTAGAATAAAAGCAGTTTTTAATTGATTTAAAGCCATTTTAAAGTCAATATTATTAGTCCCTTAAAGCAATATTAGTTTTGGATTGCCTCCAGAACAAACCACTGTTATACAATGACTTGCCTAATTACCCTAACTTTACCCTAATTACCCTAGTTAAGCCTTTAAATGTCACTTTAAGCTGTATAGAAGTGTCTTGAACAATATAGTCTAATATTATTTACTGTCATCATGGTAAAGATAAAATAAATCAGTTATTAGAGATGAGTTATTAAAACTATTATGATTAGAAATGTGTTGAGGAAGTCTCTCTGTTAAACAGAAATTGGGCACAAAATATACTTCTGAATTCACCTGTATATTTGACATTTTATAATTAGCTTTTTCATGCCAAAGTTCTGTTTGTCAGATTTCTGGGTTTCATTTTTGCTATTATAATTTTGATTACCACTGAGTTTGTCACGTTTCTGACTGTTTGCAGCATATTTCAGAGTTGGTCACATTTACTTTTTTGTAACGTAATTCTGAGTTTGTTGCCTTTCCGATTTATTTATTTTTTTTGTAATGTAATTCTGAGATTGTCATATATCTGGATTTTCATAGCATAATTCAGAGATTTTTGCATTTCTTTTTGTAAAGTATTTCTGACTTTCTTGCATTTCCGACGCATTTTCTACGCTATTCTGAGTTTTTCATATTTTTTAGTTTTTGTAATGTAATTACAAAAGAGGTTTAAAATTTTCTGGCTTTTTGTAACTCAATTAAGACTTTATTTTTATTTTTTCCATTTCTGACTTTTCATATCATAATTCTAAGTTTGTCGAATTTCCGACTTTATATACTATATCCACTTTATATACTGTAAATGAAGGCTGCACAATATATCGCTTTAGGATCAATATCACAATACTGTATGTGCATCCGCAATAGTCACAACACAGGATCTGCAATGTCAAACCAGGAACTACATTTGAAAACACTCAGGATTTGTGGAGTTATTGCAAAGTTTAACCATAAAGTTACCAAAAGATTTATCATTTCTGTATTTTTATAATTTCAGTCAGTTTAAAGTATTCAGGCATGAGAAATTACATTCATAACTTTAAGAAAGATTCATTGTGTTATATATATATATATATATATATATATATATATATATATAGAGAGAGAGAGAGAGAGAGAGAGAGAGAGAGAGAGAGAGAGAGAGAGAGAGAGAGAGAGAGAGAGAGAGAGAGAGAGAGAGAGAGAGAGAGAGAGAGAGAGAGAGAGAGAGAGAGAGAGAGAGAGAGAGAGAGTGTCTATCTGGTAGACTACAGTGTTCTTTTACAATGGATTAATAACTTTGTGTATCTGAATATTGTCTGACTAAAATATTTTATATGTATAGTATCGTTGCTCTACTGTATTTCCTCCATGTTTATGATAGGTTTGTTATAGTTTATATACACTAAAAAATGATCCAAAGAGGATTCCTCAGAATTACCTTCTTTTTATTTTACGTTAAGTGGTTGTACACTTTATGTAGGCTGAATTTAAACAAAGGAATTAAGTTGAGCATTACTAAATTTAAATAGTTTGTTTCAATTCAACACATAAATTATTTGCAATAATTTTGCAGACATAATTTTCATCAGTGTAGATGTACTCCCTTACAAAATCATCTTAATGTATCTAAAACTATGAATTATTTCCAAATAGACCTAAACATTTCCTCTGGTGAAATTGTTCAATATTGCTATATACATATGGTATAAAATAAAGAGCCCCAATGTCAGTTTTTTCCAATATAGTGGAGTAAATTATGATTAAATATTCAGTATTATGGAGTCTAATTATGTTTTCTCCTTCTTGTGTGGTCGTCAGGTCTTCACAGGGATCTTCACGGCTGAAATGGTGCTGAAGATCATCGCTCTGGACCCGTATTATTACTTTCAGCAGGGCTGGAACATTTTCGACAGTCTGATCGTCAGTCTGAGTCTGATGGAGCTCGGTTTGTCTAATGTGGAGGGTCTGTCCGTCCTGCGCTCATTCAGACTGGTAAATAAACACATGCAGCGTATACTCTTACTGACAGCAGTGCACACTTCCAGCAGTTAAAACTAAGTTTAAGAAGTATATAAAAATATCAAAAATATATTACTCTAACTAACTTTCTCCGTAGACACTGATTTTGAACAATACATTTATATGTAGAGTTGAAGTCAGAATTATTAGCCCCCTTTGATTTCCTTTTTCTTTTTAAAATATTTCCCAAATTATGTTTAACAGAGCAAAGAAATTTTCACAGTATTTCATATAATATTTTTTCTTCTGGAGAAAGTCTTATTTGTTTTATTTCGGCTAGAATAAAAGCAGTTTTTAATTGTTTAAAACCCATTTTAAGGTCAATATTATTAGCCCCTTTAAGATATATTTTTTTTATAGTCTACAGCAGTGTTTCCCAACCCTGTTCCTGAAGGCACACCAACAGTGCACATTTTCAACCTCTCCCTAATCAAACACACCTGAATCAACATTAGAAAAGACCCCAAAACCTGAAACGAATGGGTCAGATAAGGGAGACATACAAAATATGTACTGTTGGTGTGCCTCCAGGAACAGGGTTGGGAAACACTGGTCTACAGAACAAACCATTGTTATGCAATAACTTGCCTAATTACCCTAACCTGGCTAATTAGCCTAGTTAAGCCTTTAAATGTCACTTTAAGCTGTATAGAAGTGTCTTGAAGAATATCTAGTCTAATATTATTTACTGTCATCATGACAAAGAGAAAATAAATCAGTTATTAAGGCAAGGCAAGTTTATTTCTATAGCACATTTCATACACAGTGCCAATTCAAAGTGCTTTACATAAACAAGAAAAAAAGAAACAAGTATAAGAAAAATAAAAACAAATAATAAAAATGTTAATAAAAATAAAATAAATTAGCATAAAAACAGATCAAATGTGTTATAAATAAATGTGTTATAAATAATATTAAAACTATTATGCTTAGAAATGTGTTGGAAAAAATCTTCTCTCTGTTAAACAGAAATTGGGGGAAAAAATAAACAGAGGGCTAATAAATCAGGGGGTTTAATAATTCTGTAATTTAATAATTTTAACTATATATATTTATATGCTTTTTTCATTTTTCCACTCATTGCTTTTACTGTATCTGTATATTGCTCATAATGTATCTGACTCTGTCTGTATGTTGTGTGTTTACTCATTTATTGTTGATCAGTGTGCACTATTTTCTGATGTAAAATTTATATTTGGAAAAAAGCAATTACAATCCTCTTTGTAGCTGCTGTTAGATGGTCTGATTGACTATAAAGTTAATATTGACTCGAGATTAAAAACCATTGTTTTTTTTTTTTTACTTGACTTGACTGTTACGTGGTCTAATTGATAATAAATAGTTTTTTACTTGCTTAAAAACCATCTCTCGCTTACCCCGCTGGCAGATTATTATGCTTGATTTAAGGAAAAACTCACTTAATTTTGACTTGTGTCTAAAAACAAGGTCAAATAGATTTCTTCTTGATTTAAGAATTTTTAGATATTTGGACTAGAAACAAGACAAACCTCAAGCATTTTTAGGAGTGCATATGTTGTGTAGCTACTGTCAAATGGTCTGATTGACAATAAAGTTGACTTAAGACTCGATATGGCATTGATATGGCAATGTGTTCATCGTAGTGATGTGCAATACTGAGTCCATATTATCATTTATCATCTGGATGTGTTTTTGAGGCCTGTGTAAGATTAGTAACTTTACTAACCATTAATTTCATTGTATTATTTACATTTCTATTATTCTATTGCTGTATCTGAATACTGTTAAATGCGGATAGAGATAAAACACTGTTAGTTTCAGTTTACTGTATTTATCTATACATGTAGATTGTTTATTAGATGTTATGCAGATGCTCGATCTAACATGATAAATGCTTTCCAATTAGAGATATTCAAGTCATTTAGTAAAATTGTAATCATATCGCAATATTTATCGCATAATAGCAAAATAGTGCAATGATAGACTTCTGCAGCATCGTGCAGCCTAGTCTTGGTGGACGCTTGTACAGAACTTTGGTAAACACTTGTTTTTAAAAGCGCTTTACTGTCAATTTGACCATGTAACAGTCAAGTCAATGTTTATTTAGTAAAGTTGATTTTAACTGACTATAAAAAGATTATTTTGCTTGTTTTAAGGAAAAACTGATTTTATTTTCACTCATTTCTGAAAGCAAGACCATATATATTTTTGCATATTCCCTATTGACAATAAAGCTGACTTTGACTTGCTTTTAAAACCATCTCCTGATCTTCTCCTGCAGCTGAGAGTCTTTAAGCTGGCGAAATCCTGGCCGACTCTGAACACACTGATCAAGATCATCGGGAACTCGGTGGGCGCTCTGGGAAACCTGACGCTGGTTCTGGCCATCATCGTCTTCATCTTCGCGGTGGTCGGCATGCAGTTATTCGGGAAGAACTACGATCTGTGCGTCTGTAAGATCTCCAAGGACTGCACGCTTCCCCGCTGGCACATGAAGGACTTCTTCCACTCGTTCCTCATCGTGTTTCGGGTCCTATGTGGAGAGTGGATTGAGACCATGTGGGATTGTATGGAAGTGGCCGGACAGCCGCTCTGCATCCTGGTGTTCATGCTGGTCATGGTCATCGGGAACCTCGTGGTGAGTTTTTCAGCTATTTATTCACTAAATGTGTTTCCATCATAGTTTTAAGATCAGTTGTGTATATACCATTTTTAATTCACATATTTTTTTAACGTTTATTTCCATCTTGCCATTTCTGAGGCATATTTATAAAGAGATTGTTTGAAATACACATAAAATGGGTGGATGGAAACATCGCTAATGACGTAGTGTTGAGGTTTAATGCACATGCACAGTTTAAAGAAATCATTGCAGATTGTCTTAGTACGTATTGAGGTTTTGGTTTATTGTCATTGGCTTAATGCAGCTGTACATTCCTTTAATGAAGCTCTTAGTAAGTTCTTGTGGAGTTTGTTTATTGGCGTTGCTTTAATGGATTTGAATGCACGTGCACACTTTAAAGAAAGCATTGCTGGATGTCTTAAGTTCTTCTTTACTGTCATTGACTTAATGCTGTGGTTTAAGGCGCATGTTTATCTTAAAGAAAGTATTGCTGAATGTCTTGGTAAGTTCTTTTTGGTATGGGTGACACAGTTAATGTACTTAATACATTCTCCTAGCTTTTTATTCTGTCTAAACCGCTGAGAGATAAACGTGGAATCTGCTAAATCACATAGAGAGTCATGTAGTATGGAGGAGAGGGTGTGTGTTTTGACTTCTCAACTGTATTTAATTGGTGTTGAACACGCAAATGAACAGTATTAATGAAGATAGTTGCTTAATATTTCACATGCTTGATTGGGAATTATGAGAACACCATGAAATCCTGCCTAATTTTGACCACAGATACCTGAAGTTCCTCACACAGTTTGTTTGTTTTTTCTCATCTGCTTGATTTATGATTTTTGGCAGTCTATAAACCAGTTTGAGGGATGTAAACAAAAACAATGGTCCCAACATATTTTCTGTTTAACATTTTTAATTTTTATAGCTTCCGAGAATCCAAAAAGAGCCACATGTTGATAAATATTGTTATGATTGCTGTTATAACATGAATTTATGCTTGAATCGCCTCTTGTCTACAGTTATAAAATAGTTTGATAACAAGCAGGAAATGTTCATGAGCCGATGACATGACCACATTGAAATGGTATATACTGTAGTACTCTAAATGTTTTTTCCCTACCTGATTGATTAGTACAGGCCAAAATATGACAATAAGTGATCGTTTTTAGCAGCAATAATTAAATATGTGTTGGCTAAATTTTGTTCAGTGGCTTTGTTTACGTTCTGCTCTCCAACATGGCCGTTTGATTGTCATTGCATCTTTGAAATGTATGGAGCTAACAATATGACAAAATTTGACATGTGCAAATCTGAATTATTGATAAGAGTTATTTAATACAACTGAAAATTATATGCCATTTAAAATAGTTTTGAATTTGATTTTTTTATTTTAATTTTTTACTTGAATAATAACTTATCCGAATTTAGGACAACTTTTTGGAGACTTTTTTTTCCAGTGGATGGCCTCTGACCTTCTTTCTGTGCAATCTGAATTTCATTATGAGTTTTATATTTTTCACCTTGATCTTATGAATTTCTTCTTCATCTTAAACTTGAAACCATATTTTTATAATCTGGAAATTTGTAATCTAGGACTTCAGAACAACAAAAACCAAAATCAACCAAAAAAATAGTCTTATAATCATATGCTCATATGTTCAACTGTTCAATATTAAAGTAAAAAAATAATAATGATAATTAAAAACTCATTTATATTTCATGTAATATTCAAGTTTGCCCCACAAGTCGAAAGGCGTGGTATTGGTGAATTGGGTAAGCTGAAATTTTCCGTAGTGTATGTGTGTGAATGAGTGTGTATAAATGTTTTCCGGTGACGGGTTGCGGATGGAAGGGCGTCCACTGCGTAAAACATGTGCTGGATAAGTTGGCGGTTCATTCCGCTGTGGCGACCTCAGATTAATAAAGGGACTAAGCCAAAAAGAAAATGAATGAATGAATGAATTCAAAATATTTTAATATAAATAATTATATTATGCAAATATTCATGTAAATAATTCCAATTCACATATTTCAAATTCATGTACACTGTGAAAAAACACATTTCTTTGAATGATTTATGCTTTTTTCTCACTTATTTATTTATTCTTTTGAATTTTAACCATGAGAAGTTTGCAAAAGTCATGTTTATTGACATTTTTGTTCGTTTAAAATGCTATATTGTGTATGTTGGTGCTTTAAATTACAGTATAAAAATCTGGTAATAAACTCTGTTTTTTACTGACATATATATATATATATATATATATATATATATATATATATATACATTATTTGTTACACAATATATTGTTTCAAATTTATAAAAGTCACTTTGTTAAACTGTAGAGTTGAATTTTAACATCAAAAGTGTACAGAGCAGAGATAAAAGTCCCAAAATGCAATTCACAACCATAGATAAACAAGAGAAATAAACTGTGAATCATGACAATACGGTGCCTGTAAATTAACACTGCACTATTTTTTACATGACAGTTTTGTCATATTATTAGCTCCATAGAAAGGTCTCTGAATGCTCATAAAGCATAATAGCTGAAATCTAATTGCCGAGGGTCAGATTTACACCCTCTCTGATTAACACCGAGGCTTTTACATGATCCACTCTGTTTGAAACTCTGATTAAAATGATGCAAAAAATAAATACAAACTGATCAAGTAATTAAAATAATTTCTTTTGATTTTAACGCATACAAAAATAATTAATGGCTTGTTGGCTTCGTTTGAAAGACCTGTGATGTCTTTATTGTTTTGCGGATGGTTTTTAATCAAAGTCTTCGTGTGCAGTAATTGGCCCTGGAGCGCCGTTGGTGAATTCTTTTGCACAGAGGCTCATGGGTAACTGATCTCAACAACTCACTGGTTCCTGAGAAAGCCCAAATGTGAGATTGAAATAACAGTGTTTGTGTTTCCGTTACTGAAGTGTGTGATGTTAGCGCCACCAGTGGCATATAATGGAATTGCAATAATAGTGATTGTTTCCGCAGTGGTTTTTATATTGTTTTTGGAAGAACTTTGGATCAGCAAGGCAAAGCAAGTTTATTTCTATAGCACATTTCATACACTGTGGAAATTCAAAGTGCTTTACACAAACAAGAATAAAAAAGAC